>NC_056737.1:1401603250-1401615750 GCF_019279795.1 Protopterus annectens
GGGGTATTGTATCGAAGGCCTTCGCCAGATCGAGGTAGGCTGTATGGACTGCCTTTCCCTCATCAATGGCTTTGGTGACTGTTTCGAAAAAGTCAACCAAGTTTAGAAGGCATGATCTGCCTTTGACAAAGCCAAACTGGGATGGATCCAAAGTCTGCAAATTCCCTATGTCTTTATTTATGAGGTCCATTATGATCCTCTCCATGGCTTTACAGATAAGGCTTGTCAAGCTAATGGGCCGGTAATTTCCAGGGTCGGTGGAGGCACCGCCTTTGTGAAGTGGGACCACAGTTGCAGTGCGCCACTCCCTGGGTACGTATCCAGAGGTAAGACTGATTAAACAGCTGTCCTAGCTGTGGGTTTAATTCCTCGTTGAGTTCGTGGAGCACACAGCCAGGGACACCATCAGGTCCCATGGATGCTGTGTTTTTTGCTTTGGAGAGAGCAGTTCTCACTTGGGCGTTGGAGATGTTTGGGGGCTGCAATCGCTTGGTATAGATATCTCTCCTTTTGGGGAGAAGTTTGCACTGAACCTGTCAGCCAGTATGTTGGCAATGTCTGTAGGATCAGTAATCTTCACATCATTTTGAACTAGTTCTGAACATATCTGGGAGTTTCCTCCCAGGTTTCTAACATAGCTAAAGAAGGCCTTATGATTGTCTTTTGAGTCTTTAGCTATTTTTCTCTCAAAATTTGCTTTGGATGATTTTATGAGAGCTCTTAGTTTTTACTTATAGTGATCAAGGGTGTCTTACCTTTTAAGGATTTTGCTCTATCTTGTAGTAGCTTCCACCTTTTGTTGTAGAGTTTGTTTATGGCTGGGGTCCACCAGACTGGACGCTTGCCTTTGGTACAAAGAGTCTTTGTTTTGCTTGGGATTGCCTTATCCATGCTGTCCTGCAGGTGCTGGTAGAAGGCATTTGTAAGTGATTCAGCGGCTTGAGTACTGTTTTCCGCCGGCTCGGGGGCCTTAAAGGAGACCACACTAGTCTTTAGAAGTGTGTAGTTGGCTTTCGAGAAGTTCTTTACTGTGGTCTTTTTTATTTCAGGTGGGGGTGGGATGAGGACCTCCAGCGAGATTAGTTTGTGATCTGATCTCACCAGTGAGGGGTATACTTCCGGTGTTGAACATTCTGCTCCCATGTTCGTGATGATGAGATCAAGTATGTTTTCTCCTCTTGTGGGGATGGTGACTAGTTGTTCCATGGCATTTGAGTTTATGAATTCCAGGAACTTTTGGGCTAGGGTGTTTGGGCTTGAGTAGTGTACCCAGTCTATATATATAAGTTTCCTATTAAAATACTGAACATCAGAACGTAAACCTATCAAAAATGTGGTTTACATGTTTGATGTTCGGAATACAACGTAGGTTGAAATAGTCAAATTTGACTTCTGCAGTCCAGTGTCCCCTTTGCAGCAGTACATATGGACCAGATCCGTACTGTACAGACCCCACACCCCCTGCCACTTATATATTCCAACTCCGAGATCACACTACAGAGCGGAAAAGAGTAAATCTCCCAATCCGCACTGTTCCAGTCTTCAGTCTTCCAGAGTCGACATTACCATCGTCTACCAAAGGGTTTTTTGCATTCCCAATATCACACATGTTAGTTTCAGACAAGAAACATTCAACATACTGACAGTAAACCATATATATATATATATATATATATATATATATATATATATAAATCCCAAAAAGCTGACTTCCATATGGCTGAGACCATATGATCGACTTTTGGAATTTCGAACATTCAGAACGGACATCTCCGTATAGTGCGGAATGGGAAGATTTCCATTTTCCACACTGTAGTGCGAGTTTGTATATTTAAATCACAGGGGGTGTAGGTGCAACATGTAGGTAATTTTTTCTTTTGTGTTTTTTTTTTTTAAAAGGTGTTCAAATTTCAAAAGTCGATCATATGGTCTCAGCCATATGAAAGTCAACGTTTTGGGATTTCGATCATCTGTAGGGGCCTATATATATATATATATATATATATATATATATATATATATATATATATATGTATACATAAAAAATTATAATATAATATATATTCATATATATATATATATATATATATATATATATAGTATATATCTGTATGTATGCATATACACACACACACACACACACACACACACACACACACACACACACACACACACACACACACACACACACACAACACACACACACACACATCATTTTGCACAAAGTAAGGAAAGTAGATCCATGAAAATGGTGACGCAGTCTTGTGGACCACCTTAGCAGTATCTATGACTACCTTTGTTTAGGATCACAGATCAACCCATAAGCTTAACCATAGTGTGCCAACCAATATGTGCATATATACTGCCTTTGGAACTAAGGCCAATGGTTCATATACTCTCTTTTTTAATTTCTCCAAAACTTTTGAGTTTCTAATACCATGACAGGAATGGACCCAATTCCTAAGTCAAAGAATGATTAAAGTTCATGAAATTAGGATTGTTTCAATCTTTGATGTTAGCTAAAAGTGCGCTTCACAGCACCCGCAGTGTGCCCAGAACTGACTCCTTCTGTAATTCATATGAAGTTATGTGTAGTAGTAATATATCTAACTTCGACTGTAAATTCTTTTTTATAAGACCCATTTCTTCTACTGCTATTGGAACTGTTGGGAATCCATCTTCCACAATGCCCTCATTTCTATCTGCAAATCCTGGTATTTTATGACTCTGTGTCTGTCTGTGTAAGGCACTGTAAACACTGGGTGCAGCAGTTTCAATGATCAGTGCTACTTTTGTCACGGACTTTAAGGATTCCCTGCGTGATGCACTGTCAGAGATGTTAGGTGGGCAGATTGGTGTGATGGGGGAGATGAGTTTTTCTGAGCTATGATACATAATAAGAATTGTCTAGACATGGTAAGGTCTTGTTATCTTTAATTATGGTGGCTGCCAAAAAGGCAATTACTAGAAAATGGAAATCAAAATTTAAAACAACTATATTAGAAGTAGTGAATATAATAACAGAGATAAAATAGCTGGAATTGAGATCTTTAGAAAAAGGTAGGAACAAACTACATAGAAAAAATGTGAATTGTGGAAACAATACATACAGAGGAGGAATGAGGTTTAAAAGAAGGCAGGACTTAAATGAGCTATGTAATGTTTGACTGAAATGTTTGGGTAGATTATAAGTGATGTATAATCTTTGCAGCTGTGAGTATGTCAGCATGGTTTGTGATATAAAATACTTGCAACTAAGATTGTGTCATTGTGGTTTGTTTTCATTTATACAAATGTATGATTGCTTATGCCATACGTGATGGTTTAATAAAGATGTTTCTTGTTTAAAAAAGAAGAGGCAGGAACTGAAAAATTTATATAATGTTGTTTAGAATATATGATATATAGCAATATTTGAGTATAATGTTTGTTAATTTTAACTTGTTAATACAGTCTGATAACTTTTATATAAACGTAAATGTGCCTATGTCACAAGTGATAATTCAATAAAGGTGTTTAACAAATGTTACTTTTGTCTTCTTTTCCTGGACTACTATATCTGGTTTTCTCACTTCTGTTTTTTGAGCTGTTGGTAATGGATGATTCCATGCGATATAAACATCATCATTTTCTATAAGGCTCTGTGGCTTATGTTTCCAGTGTTCTCAACTACTTCAGTACTATAATGTCTGCACAATCCCCACCATAACAGTCTTGCCACACTATTATGCCTTTCAGTCTACAGGCCCTCTTCCATTAATGTATCACAAACAGCAACAAGATGTGCAACTGTTTCCAATTCCGTTTTACAAAACCTGCATTTGACTGCTTTTCCGACATTTTAATGATTATAAACTCTGTCAGCATCAATTCTAGTGTATAGTTTATACATTGTTGGAAGGCAAGTTATTGGTCTATAGTTTTTAGGATATCTTACAGGTTCACTCTTAAGGAGTAGTATCATTTTTCCTGTTGTTAACCAGGTTGGCGTCTATTTGGAGTGTGCATATAAATAGCTCTTACTCATGGCTAAATCTTTGTGTAAAGTTATTAATACTTTTAGATAGAAGTTAGGTACTGCATTTGGGCCTCAGGTTTTCAGTTAGGAGCTTTTCTTAATTTTATTTCAATGTCTCTGGCCATTACTTCATCCCATCTTATATCCTGTGCATTTGAACTTCTTATTCTTTGTTTCACTTCTTCTATCCATTCAGCATCTTTGTTATGTTCCACAGGATCTTCATAGATATTTCTCCAAAATGTGTCTGTTTCTTCTTTCTTGGTGGAGGTTCTGTTCCTTCTGCCTTGTTTCCCAATTCTCTATAAAACTTATTTGCATCATCACTATATTACTTATTTTGTATTTTTCCTTTACATTTATCTGCATATCTTCTAAGTTGTTCTGCCTGTCCTGATATCTTTAGTTTATTATTTGCAATAGTCTAAGATAAATTCTCTTCTGTTCTGATACTGCTTATTGCTTTTATTACGTCTATCTTTCTGAGTATTTTTGTTGATCTGTTCCCTTTTCTGTACTCTTCTAACAGTGACACTTCTTGTCTTAATTGCTTAATAGTTTTCTCTGTTCAATACTTCAGTGATGGCATTTGATTTCTCCCCTTCCTTTCCTTTACTGCCCTGTGTTTTTGTAGTAACACTTTATCTATTATTAATTTAGCTGCACAGTAATATATCCTATTTATTTCTGTTATATCGCATAGGTTCACAGGTAGGTACTAGGCTATCTGCCGAGGGCATTTATAAGCCTAGCCAGAGTGTCGGCTTTCACCGCCCCATTGATTAATTAACTGATCCTCTGTCAAGCAGAGCCAATGAAGTAATCCCAGGGGTGTATTTTCCGTTACCCATCCACTCGTCAAGATTTCTCTTGAAGAGTGTTAGTGAGGGGCTCTGCCTGATATAATTTGGAATTTTGTTCCAAAGCATGGGGAGTCTCTGTGACAGGAATCTATCCCTCCAGCATTTTCTATTTATTGTTGTGGCGAGGTTTATCTCACTAGAGCGCATGGCTCGCAGTGACTTGGATTTCCTTAGGTGGACCATGTCCATCAATTCTGAGTTGGACATAGCTTTGTAAGTCAGGTAGAGATCACCTCTGAGTAAGCGATATGCCACTGAGTATAACCAGAGTTTTTTCAGTCGGGCTGCATAGGACATATGTTTGAGGCCAGTAATCCTCTTGGTGAGGTACTTTTGTGGTCTTTCCAGCTGTTGGAAGCATCTTGTGAGGTACATCCCAAATGGGGCATTGTACTCTATGATGGGTCTAATGAGTGACGAGTAGAGGGGCACTATAACCTCTTTATTTCTAGATGCGAACCCTTTAGTAATTAGATGGGCCACATAGAAGGATTTCCTAACTACTTTGGCAATATGATTGTCAAAGGAGAGATTACTATCTACCTGGGTCCCCAGATCTCATATTACCTCTTCTGTATTAAGGGGGCTGCCACCTATGTGGTAATTCGTGGGTGCTTTGTTTTTCCCAAATGGGATAACCATGCATTTTTTGGCATTTAGCTTGAGGCCGTGACTTTGACACCAGGTGTCCATCTCAGTAAGGCCCTTTTGGAGGATGTCCGTGTCAGCCGGAGAGTCAGTTATGGCTCCCAGTTTGCAGTCATCGGCAAACTTGGTTAGCCACAGTCCTCCTGTGTTTGCCTGTACTTCTGAGAAGTATATATGCTGAACAGTAGGGGTCCCAGGACTGAGCCTTATGGGGACACCACTTGTGACTGGTTTAGAGTCTGACCTGGAGCCTGCTATTCTTACCATGTGAGCTCTGTCTGTAAGCCAGTTGGCAACCCATCTCATGATGTAGGGGTTTATGTTCAGGCTGGTGAGTTTTTCTGTAATACCCGAGTGGGGAATGGTATCGAAAGCCTTGGTGAGGTCAAGGTAGGCTGTGTGAGCAACCTTTCCCTCGTCTATGGCCTTGGTGACTGTCTCGAAGAAGTCAACCAGGTTTAGTAGGCATGATCTGCCCTTAACAAAGCCAGACTGGGCCAGGTCAAGTGTTTGGTGGTTCCCAATGTCTTTGTTAATGAGTTCCATGGTGATGCGCTCCTTAGCCTTGCAGACCAGGCTAGTCAGGCTTATAGGGCGATAGTTACCAGGGTCAGTTGTGACCCCTCCTTTGTGGAGAGGAATAACCGCTGCTGTGCGTCATTCTATGGGCATGTAGCCTGTGGAGAAGCTGAGGTTGAACAGCATGTTTAGGTGGGGAGTTAGTTAGTTCTGTAGTTCGTGCAAGACGCAGCCTGGGACACCATATGGTCCCATTAACACTGTGTTTTTGGCTTTTGAAAGGGCTGTTTTCACCTGTGCGTCTGTGATTTTTGGGACAATACACTTTTCCGGTCTTGATGTGGGCCCTTTGAAGTTTGCACTGAATCTATCTGCCAGGTTGTTGGCAATATCAGTAGGTTCAGTATATTGTGTGCTATTTTGCACTAGTTCAGTGCATATCTGCGAGTTGCCACTTAGATTCTTAACATAGCTAAAGAAGGCTTTGTGGTTATCTTTTGAATCCTTGGCTATTTTTCTTTTGAAGTTAGCCTTGGATGATTTCATGAGGGACCTCAGTTTCTTACTGATACTGATCAGGGATGTCTTTCCTTCTTGGGATTTGCTTTTCCTCTGAACTAGTTTCCTCCTTCTATTGTATAGCCTGTTTATTGCAAGGGTCCACCAAACTGGTTTCCTTCTCTTAGAGGAGTGAGTCTTGGTTTTGCTAGGGATAGCATGATCCATGCAATCTTGTAAGTGCTCATAGAGTGCATTTGTAAAGGCATCTGCATCTTGGGCAGCTTTATCCTTTAGCGTGGGGGCTGTGAAACTTACCACCTCTGTCTTAAGTAAGATGAAGTTTGCTTTAGAATTTTTTTTTACTGTGGTTTCCTTAGTTGGGGTGGTGGTGGGGTGTGGACATCCAGAGTGATTAGTTTATGGTCTGATCTAACCAGTGACGGGTTGACCTCCAGTGTGGAACACCTGTCGCCCATGTTGGTGATGAACAGGTCCAATATGTTTTCACCTCTGGTAGGGGAGTTTACCAGCTGATCCAGGGCATTTGAGTTGATGAATTCCAGGAAGTGCTGGGCCTGGGAATTTGTACTCGAGTAGTTTTCCCAGTGAATGGTAGGGTAATAGAAATCGCCCAATATCAGGGTGTTCGGTAGGACCGTCATGCTTTCCAGTGTCACCAGAAAGGTGGAGTGGTGGTCCTGGGTCATGGAGGGTGATCTGTAGCAGGCCACAATTTGCCTTGCAGATTTTCCCAATGTTAGTTGCACATGGATGATCTCAGAGGTATCATGCTGCACCACTAACCTGGAGATGTCGGTATCCTTGATGAATATGGATACACCCCCTCCTTTTGTGTTTCGGTCCATGTTCTGTGGCCAAAACGTGTAGTATGTGTTGTAGCCCAGTAGTGCTGGGGTGCTCTCTGGAGCCTTGAACCAGGTTTCAGTTACTGCACAGATGTCAATGTTCTCCATACTGAGGAGTGTTTTGAGCGTGTGCATTTTGAGATTTAAACTCCTGGCGTTGAGTAGCATAACCCTCAGTTTTTTGTTAATTGTGCTGTTTACGGAGATGGGTTTGACTTTTGAGCCTTGCCTAAAAAAAGGCACTATGGGAGCAGCAAGAGCCTTGGCCAGTATTCGAAAGCCTAGGGGTGACAGGTGCAAGCTGTCTCTTGTGAAGCAATGCAGCTTGTCAAGCATGTCATCCCAGGCTGACAGACTCTGGATCCCCTTTGAATGACACCAGAAGCTTAGCCAATTGTTGAAATTGATAATTTTTTTCTTTATACTGAGGTATCATTCTTGGTGAGGGCAGGATGCTACTCAGGTCAGGATCATACCAGCCTGGGCTGCATGATCAGAGAGCTCTTCCATGTCTCTTTTCATGTATTTCAGGGTGTTACATCTCAGGTCATTTACACCAACATGAACAATGACAGAGTCATATTTGTTCTTGTTCTGGAGTGACCTGAGTGCTTGTGTTATGTGGCGGATTCTGACTCCCAACAGGCAGCTAACAGTAACTTTCTGCTTGTCCAGCCTAGTGAGTGGGACGTCAATGTGCCTGACTATAGAGTTACCTATTACTAGTGTGTTGGGTATGTTATTTCACCTTAAGGGCTGTGATTGTGCGGCACACTGATTTTGTGTTTTATGTGTTGTCTGGTTTGTGACAGGAAGTGCAGGTTGTTTGGGTGTCTGCTTTGAAGGTCTCTGATGCTTTTACATGTTTTTATTTAGAGCCTCCGAGTATGATTTTGTGTACTGATGTGCATTTTTTGCCAGTGCTGTTTTAGTAGGTCTGTGTGCGGCTGGAGGTGTGGTGCAAGTGTTAACCTTCTCCTCTTGACTGTCTGTTCCAGTCTTGGGTGGAGACAGCTTAGCTTCTAGTTTGGCTGTATAATTGCATCTCTCGCATATGTTAGTGTTTTGTGGTAGGAGAAGAGGGTTGTCTGTGTACATGAGGCAGTTGTAACTTTGCCTCAGGATACCCAGATTCACCAGCTAGACTGGACACTGCACCTGAAGTTGCCCTTTGGTCATACTTGAATAGTAGGGTGAGCTGCTTAGTCACTTGGTTGGTGAGGGG
Organism: Protopterus annectens; assembly: GCF_019279795.1. NCBI lineage: Eukaryota > Metazoa > Chordata > Ceratodontiformes > Protopteridae > Protopterus > Protopterus annectens. The sequence continues at coordinate 1,401,611,891 of NC_056737.1, forward strand.
TGAATAAAGAGCCTTGCCCTGCTGGGAAATCAGTGTCAGGGTATATTAGTGCTTGCTATTAGTTCTGAGCAAGTGCCTGGCTGTAAGATGCTTTTTGAGTGCTTAGGTTGAGAGCTAAACTAGTTTCAAGGGAAAAACTGAAGAGGAGACTTAGTGGAGCCGGGAATAATTTAACCGTAGCTAACTGGCACTGCCCAGTGCGCAGAACCGTGCAAATGAGGTTTTTATAGTAGGGAAATGAAAGAGATAGAAATTAGCCCAAAATGGCCAATAAACTACTAACTTCTGGGCTGGAACCACTCCTCCAGGGACAGATAGGTTGCTCAAAGCTCCCCTCTCTCACAGGTGAACAGAGAAGCTTCCTTCTATCCAAGTAAGGTATGGGCAACTCAGAAACTAGTATCACAGCCCTGAATTCAGCACTAGCCTGAAAACTAGACTATACTAGCTTAGAAAGGCGGGAAACAAGGAATTTTTTTTTGTTTGTTTTTTTGAAAAGATAAGGCAAAAACACTGAAAAATACACTTAAAACAGCTTTAAACGACTACTAACGATCAGAAAAGGCTATCACACTTTAGTGTGTAGCCTACAACAGTTAAACAAATTATTTAAACAAAAACTTTTTAAAAGTGCAGGCAGTCAAATAAGTACAATATGTGAAAAAAAACAAGCTTTTAAATCACAATAAATGCTGGAAAATCTGCGTTTAGGCAGAAAACAGTTAAGTACAGCAAGAAAGTACAGAAAACTGATACTTAATCACTCCAAAGTCTCTCTTCTAAGCTAGAAGGCTTGTATCAGTTTAAGGTTTTCTAGTACTACCCAGTAGGTTAGTTACAGAAAAGATGGGAAACAAGTGCAGATGTGGCCTTTTAAACCAGAAAGTTGAAAGAGATGGGCAAACTGTCCAAATGGTCAATAAACTACAATTTCTGGGCCAGGAACTTCTCCTCTCATGGTAGACAGGCTACCTAGTGCTTACCACTCCCACTGATAAGCTAGAAGGCTTTCGTCCAACACAGAAAGGCTTGCGGGGCTCAGAAGCTTACCAACAGTCCTGGATACAGCAACTCTGTAACCAGACTAGGCTAGTTATAGGGAAATAGGCACAAGTGCAGCTTTCAAACCAGAAAGTTGAAAGAGATGGAAAAAAACTGCTCAAACAGCCAATAGCTACAATTTCTGGGCCAGGGACCACTCCTCTTGTAGTAGATAGGCTACCTGATGCTTACCACTCACACTGATAAGCTAAAAGGCTTCCCTCCAACACGGAAAGGCTTGGGGGGATCAGAAGCTTACAAAGAGTCCTGGATACAGCAAATCTGTACCTGGACTAGACTAGTAACAGGAAAGGCAGGAAACAAGCGCAAACACAGACTTTTAAATCAGAAAGTTGAAAGAGATGGAAAAGCTTCCCAAATGGCCAATAAACTATAATTAATTTCTGGGCCAGAAACCACTCCTCCTGTGTTAGATAGGTTACCTAGTGCTTACCACTCCCACTGATAAGCTAGAAGGCTTCTCTCCAACACAGAAGGGCTTGGGGGGGCTCAGAAGCTTACCAACAGTCCTGGATACAGCAAATCTGTACCTGGACTACACTAGTTATAGGAAAGGCAGGGACCAAATGCAAAACGGGCTTTTAACCATAAAATCGAAAGAGATGGAAAAACTGCCCAAACGGCCAATGAACTACAATTTCAGGGCCAAAACCCACTCTTCCCGTGGTAGATAGGCTACCTAGTGCATTAATTTCTATGAACATTCCTGATTACTGTGTTCATTTGTTCTGTCAGACTTCTAACATTCTGGGTATTAATGACTTTCTGTAGTCTATTTCTTTAATTGATCTTAATATGTCTATTCATCTCTTTTAAATCAAGCAATTCTTCCGGTAGATCATTTTCTTCTAAACTACGAACACATTCTTTTTCTCCATTTCCTGTAGGCATTCTACAGAAAGTTCCAGAAAATCTTCCTGTGCCATATTCTCTTCAGCTTCACCCTGTGTTATCCATTGTTCTTTCATATGGAAATTCTCTGGCCTATCACTCCACCACAACACTGACTGCATCAGAGTTGCCACAGTTTCCGGTTCCTTCCCTTGCTGTGCATCTCCAACTGATTTCCTACTGAAGGCTCAAAAAATTTCTTCACATGCAACTGATAAGATGTTTTCTGCTCAACTGTTTTTTCTTAATTTGGGGATTCATTATTTCATCATGCTGTGATGTTATCAGAATTAAATTTTGCACACTAAATCCTTCACTTTGTAGGTAATCCCTAACTTCAATTTCTATTTCTTTAACTTCTCCATTACTAATCTTATTTTCTGCTTTCCCACCTTGTTGTCTTATTTTCATACTGTAAATTTCTTCATATCCAGATGCCTTTGCCTGTATTTCTCCTCAAATATCTTTGGCACTGCATTTTGTATTGATTAGTTTTGCTTTCTACTTTGCATAAATATTGCACCATATTATTTTTTTTCCTTTTCCATGTCCATATTTCTGCTTCAGATGTCTCCTGCTCCTCCTGTTTCTCCTTACTTGGGGACTCGTTGTTCCATCATGCTGTGACATAACCTGTGTTAGGCTTTCTACACTAAATCCTCCACTTCATCGGTATTCCAGAAATCCAGCCTGTATTTTTTTTACTTCATTAACTAATCTTCTGATCTGCGTTCCCCCTCATATACTTCTTTATAAATATTTTCATGTACAAGTAAACAGTGTCCAGTTGTTAACTAAAAAAACGTTCTCTAGTTTTAAGTATCTTAACCTGCAGGGTTTTTTTTATTTGTAATTATCATACAGCTGCACTTTGTAAATATTGTGTGAGTGTTTTCTAAAATCCTCAGTACTTCTGTAAATGGGCATTGCTGTCAAGGCTGTAACACTCTTTCCTGATAATATTGGCATAAATCTTGACATGTATTTATCCACTGTAATGCTTTAAACTGCCTTAAACCTGGATCATAGTTGAAAAAGGTCTTAGGACCCCCCCCCACACACACACACACACACATACACACACACACACACACACACACACACACACACACATACACACTCTTGGTTAACAAATAAAAATAAATAAGCAAAGAAAGGAAGGAAAACTGAGATGGAAAACAACTGTCGGGTGAAAGAGGAAGAAGAAAACAATATGGGCACTTATAGGATGATTTTGTCAAGAGGATCCAGGCTGTACTAAATATGATCAAACCATTATAAGAAAAAATACAAAATCATGGAGAAGGAGATAAGAAAGTCATGTCAGAATGTCAGTTAATAATGAGACTGTCCATATCATATCACAAATAATATATGTTTGATATATAGCCATGATTTTAGATTATCAGTTTGTGGAAGGCTGATATATAACCATGTATTAGTTTACAGTGTTCCTTTTATTTCATCCACTGAGTCTCGTCTTTAAAAAGAGTTTCGTGTGTGTGTGTGTGTGTGTGTGTGTGTGTGTGTGTGTGTGTGTGTGTCTGTGTGTCTGTGTGTGTGTGTGTGTGTGTGTGTGTGTGTGTGTGTGTGTGTGTGTGTGTGTGTGTGTGTGTGTGTGTGTGTGTGTGTGTGTGTGTGTCTGTGTGTGTGTGCCCATTTTAAAATTATGGCAGAACTTCTATGGAAACTAATGCTGAGCTACATGATAAACAGTTGAGAGAGTTCATCACAGACTGTATATCAAGTAATGGGTCTTGTAGCTGTGTTCAAAGCATTCTTTTCATCTCTGATGCAATGTAATAACCTGTGGGTAATACACACTTACAATGGTTGTTGTTTCAAGTAACATGATATCATAAAACACATGCTTATTTAGATATACAACCATTTTTTGATAGGTTCAC
>NC_056737.1:1401618250-1401633250 GCF_019279795.1 Protopterus annectens
TTAATGACCAGTAACCAGTTCTGTGACTAAAAAACTAGTTTACAGATGGCTGCTCTCAGCACCATCAGTACACATACAAATATAAACTAGGGTAACCATTATCATCAGCCTGGCTGTGTAGTCCTCATCTTGGACCCTAGATGAGTCATTCCTCCCCTACCCCCTTGGCAAAGTAAGAGCAAAGTCCAATTCTGAAAAAAAGGGTAGGCTTCAAAAAAGCAAACAGAAGTGGAAGTATAAATTGAAGCAGTGTGCCATATATGTAACGTCATACCTGTGCAATCAAGAAGTCAGTAGTCAATACACCACAATGCAATGGCAAGTATTAAACCAGCAACAACATAAATCCTCCCAGCACAACAGATATAGGTGTCTGTACTTTGCAGAATGTTCTTACGTACCCCCATTGCCCCCTACCAGCATTATACAGTATGAGTGCACAAACAACAGGACCAGGACACATGATTCATAATGCGTATTACAAATATCCTTTTGGCTTTACCAACATCACCTGAAAAAGGCATTGCTCGCTGAACCTCTAGTAAAAAAGGTGTACATACACAAGAGCAAGAAGGTGCACCCCTGCATAAAAAGTAATATAGCAGATAGTACAAGATTTGTGGGAATCTGGAAACTGCTATGAAAACAGTATTCCTCGATATATAGTTCAATGTATAAATCTTGGGCAGCTTAGACATAGTTATGCGTACTACAGTATACCATCTTGTAGCACAAGCATATATCCTGCACATAGAATATAAGGGCATATACCACAGAGTGGTCAAACACAAACAGGAAACTGACATATCAAAGATTAAGAGCCCAGATTAGGCCATATTGTGTCAGGGGCATATTCATACATGACGGAAGTCTATGTATCGCCATTTCTTTGCCTCTTCTCTTCTCAGTATACTAATACTATGTTTGAATCTGCACCATATATTGCAGGAAGAACATGCCATGCATATGTAATGAACCACAAATGTATGGCATATTATGGAAACTCATTAGGATTTTACCATGTAACTTGCATGTTCAGAGTCACACCATCTCTGTCGACACTTTCCATATGTTTAGTGATATAGATTTTTGTGTGAGCGCATGTTACTAGTGAAAAGTGTGGTGGAACTTGCCTTACGGTTCTTCAGGTATGTGTGGCTTACATTCAGTGAGCATTCTAGGGCCTATGGCTTTCCTATGGCTACTGATGCTAGCCATACAGGTAATCTAAATACAGGACCTAGGTTATAGCTATTGTTCTTACAGACAGTGCACTGCTGCAGATTTCACTGCAGAGCTCTGACCTCTGTTATCCTGTATATATGCAGATAGTATTATACAAGCTACTTAATATTTAGTCAGGTTTTCTGAGTAGGCTGCTTGCCTGGGCAAATACATTATTTCAGCATTGGGGCTACAAAACACTGTCCAGCATCTTGACATCTGGCACCACATCTATGTTGTGAGCTTAATTTACTATAGGGTTTTATTTTATAAGGTATTAATGCACTAGAAAGACTGTATAAACCTGTAACTGAGATGCAGCAATTTTCTTTTTGGTTCAGAATTACCTGTTATTTAACTTTTATTTTTCCATGTAGCAAAACACAGTACTGTTTTTTAGTTTAGATTTTCACTTGCTCTGCAGTAAATCTTGCAGAAGAGAAGAAAACTGAAACAATAATTGTTCTTTATTTTCTTCAGAATAATACACTTGACAGCTTCCTGCCTCATGCCTGTCAGTGGTTTTAAAGCTAAAAAGGACCTTTTATTCTCTTTCTGCGCTGAATGTTCTAAGGGCTTCTGATGTGTCTTCTACTGATGAAAGGCTTGCCAAATCATATATTTTGTTTGTACTTGTGTCTCAGCCTATTTTGTGAAGCTTGTTAGTTTGAATATAAATTAAAAAGGAATGCTGATGCTCTGACTGTAAAATTAATATGACAAGCAGATAGCTAGTATAACATTTAGAACTCCCATTTTTATGTGAATTTTCTCCAGAATACCTTCCTATATTTTTACAGATTTCTAGTTATTTACTACAAAATACTGTGTAGCTATACCACCTTCTGCTAAGTGAGTTTCGGTCAAATGAGCATTTGATTAAATTACTAGTTAGTTTAATTTAGCTTTGATTCTTCCAAACACCATTCTACTAGTTGTAGGGAACTCTGATTCATAGAGTGAATAAAGATCTCCAGGAATGGAGACCAGTGCCACCCCAGTGACATGACCTAGCCTAACAACATACAGGCTACTTGGATTCATGTGGTCAGGTCCAAAAGAATCACATGTGCCACTAAGTACTCATTTGTTTCTTTGTTATTTTTAACCAGTGTTAACGAAAGTGATGGTCTGGTCTAGTCCACAGACTCTTGATCTTGGCAAAAAGGCACAACATAAAAAAAACACTGAATTAATCAGAAAAGACCTACAATTGTATGGTATTATATATTGGAAAAATGAAATTATTTTAATAACATTGAGGACAAAGTGAGCATTATTTTATTTTTTTTAATTGTATTGTACTTTACTTATTTGTTGACTGGGTATGCGCACTGGACAAATTGTCACTTTTCAGTGGTGACCCAGAAGCATTGTCAGGCTAAGTGACTTGCTCAGAGATGTACAGTAAACAAGTAATGGTGGAAGAAATTAAATCTTCTACCTGGCAGAGAAAGCAGTTCATTAACACCTCTGCACTAATCACCAGCATTAACACACTAGCAAATGTAAATGCTTCATTACATACACTGTATGTTGCACAAAGGTGCTGTTCTAAAATGCACAACTTAGCCAGCTCTTGGCATAAAGGGATAAAGCTCTGACTATGACCCAGATATCCAGGATTTGATTACTGAATCAGCTGGCTAGGGGGAAGAAAGGAGTAACAAAGAGGTGTCTGGTCACCTCTGTCTAAACAGAAAAAGCAGAATTCTAGAGTGCAGACTCTGTTCTGAATCCCTGGTGGAGAATTTTAAGGGTGTAAGGCTGACTGAAGAGATGTCAGTTGCAGAAGTGGAAAAACATGCCATTGCAGACACCAACTCATGCCACCTGTGGGAGCTCAAGTGAGCATCTGCATGGAAACAGTAAGGCTAAGTAAAACCCCCGATTCCCCATGGAGGACAGCAGTGAAAGAGCTGGCTAATAGGGTGTACAGGAGGGAAGTTGGTTGATCAGGCAAAACCAGAATAATAATTGAAAGAAAAATACTTAGCTAGATTAATTCTAGGATCTGAGCAGACAATCATGTGATAAATCTGGTTACTGAATGTTCTACACCAAAACGGTTACCCACTTTGTCCTACAACAGTTAAACGTGTAGGAGTCTGATAGATGTTAACTAGGTTAGATGGAAAATGCCATCATTTGCCTTCTACCTTACCACTAGGGGTGGCTGTTTAAATTAGCAGGTGTTTTGATTTCACCTAATGATAAAATAAAAGTAGGAATAATTAAAATCAGTGATCCTTGAACTTGTGACTAAAGTGTTAGCTGATGTTTTTGAATTGCATGTTGTAGTCAGCGGAGAATAGTAATTACAATGAACAAGTTTAAAAAGTTAGAGAACTTAGAAACAATTCTCAAGGGACAAGAATGCTGCTGTCAGTGGTTTGACAGGGAAAAGCAAATTTTGTGAACTGCTGACTACAGGAAATTTGTGCCCCAAAGGGAGATCATATTCAAGCTTAGGAATGAGTAGATTCATTCCTTCAGCTCTTCTGACATTTGTAGTTAAGAGAGTAGATCATTTGTAACAATACCTTAACTAAGTATTTTGACAGTATTCTTCTCAGAATTCAATTTAAATGAAAGCATGGGCTCTAACTATAAACCCAAATATTTGTATACCTCTGTCTGAAACATAGGAAAGTTTAGATGGACATACCAATAAGCCAAATGGGCTTATTTCAACTTTTAAGGGCTCCCAAAAGTCATAAAACCCATCTTGTTGATGTCAACTTTTGTTTGTTCCTATGTTTGCAATGCAAACAAATAAGTCCATAGGTTCATAGGTTTATAGATAAGTACTAGACTAGCTGACATTGTGGGCCATTTAAGCCAGGCCAATTTCCTCTTTGGTGCTTGAATTAACCTATCCCATTTGGTTTTAGATTGGCCTTTCCCATCCCATGGTCAATAATTATATATTACCACTAGTGAGAATAATTGGTATCATACCATTTGAGGGGACCAGTACATGGGATAAAACATTTAGGCGCTTCCTCTGTTCATTAATAGTACAGGGGGCAGTAACTAAAAATCTAAAAAGTAAAATATATAAAGTAAAGTAAATCTATCAGTAAAGCAAGTAAAATATTTCTGTAAGACCTTAGTAGGTGCAGCCAATCTGTAAAGTTTTTCAAGTAGCAGGTCCTCAGTTTATAATGATATATACAGCTCATTTGTAAAAAGTGAGAATATTCAACTAGTGCCCTGAGGTATACCAGATGTTATATAACCACTATCTGAGGAGCTGAAGCCAAAAATTATCAAATGCAATCAGAAAGGTAGTTTCGCAACCAATTGATAAAACCATCATCAAAACCAACATTTTAAGGTTATTAAAAGAGAGTATTCAAGAAGCACACACATTCCCTCCATAGATCATCAACGACAGTACGTTGAACAAGCTTTTTTCCTCGTTATATAACCAAGTCAATAAGATAGCACTAGTAAGTAAACATTTCTCCATGTTAGACAACAAATTCAGTTAGACTGCATACTGTAGCTGACTGCTGAAATTCAGAGGACTATAACTGAAATTCTTGGAATAGAAAAAGTGTGAGTATAAATACAGAGAATATATATCAGGTCTGAAGTTGTGGTACCTTGGAGCATTTCTCTTCTCTGAGTTATGTGATCTTGGAGTTAGTATATATATATATATATATATATATATATAGATAGATAGATAGATAGATATATATAAATCTCTCTCTATATATATATATATATATATGTGTGTGTGTGTGTGTGTGTGTGTGTGTGTGTGTGTGTGTGTGTGTGTGTGTGTGTGTGTGTGTGTGTGTAGCATCGGTGCCATTGTACAACCTCCTATGTGGTGGAACTGCTTTGATTATATAGCAATGAGTTATGTAACTTATCTTCTACTTCTTTTTCTTTCTTTTTTTGTTGAGGTTGCAAGAACTATCATTTTGAGTCTCACACGTTTGATAGGAAGCCATATATGGCCTTCGAGACATTGTAGACTCTCCTAAGCCTATGTTCTGCTTATGACAATAAGCTGTATTGATCAGCATTTTCAGTCTGACAATAAACAATATTTCCAACAATTTAGAGATAGGAAAAACATTTTCAACAGGGTAAAAGTTTCAGGGCAAAACTAGAGATTGTATCTCCGAGCAGTCTGCATATAATCACATGCTTAACTACCAGTGGAAGGACTGCAGTTGTGACAAGAAGGTTAAATTATGAACCACAGTATTTACTATTGCAAAAGTAGCCACCTTTTTAATCATCGTTATTGAATTATCACTTATGACATAGGCAATCATACGTTTATATAATTGAAAAAAAACATATTGACATATTCTCAGTTACAAACATTATGCATCACATATAATCTTCTGTATGGTTATTGTCAATTCAGCATTACATACTTCATGCACTTCCTGCCTTCTCTTAAACCGCATTCCTCCTGCAAAACATTATTCTGCATGTATTGTTCCCACAATTCCCTTTTTCTTGTGTAATTCATTCTTACTCTTTTCTAAAGATCCCGCTTCCATTTTTTTAATCTCTGTTACTATAGTCACTACTTCAAATATGGTTGGTTTAGACTTTGATTTCCATTTTCTAGCAATTGCTTTTTTGGCAGCCACCAGAATTAAACTTAGCAAGGCCTTGCTGTGTCCAGGCAATTGAGATCCCGTACCCCATCTCAAAGTGATTTCCTTATTTAGTAAAAAGGACCAAGATTCACTAAAGGTTTCCGTTTCAAATTGTTCCAAAAGTTGAGGCTAGAAAAAGTTCTCTCTTTTTCTAGCCTCAACTTTTGGAACAATTTGAAATGGAAGCCTTTAGTGAATCTTGGTCCTTTTTACTGGTTTGTGTCATCTTGTGGATTTGGTTTTAGATTTCCTTATTTACACCAATTTGCTCACCCAGTATTTCTGACTGAACAGTCTGTAGGAAATTGTTAAAGCCTGCCATCTCATTACACTCAGAAAAAATATGTTCCCATTTACCTCTTTCTTCCCTATCAGACCTTCAATATGTGCAATCTACCTGAGGAATAATTCTTTGGAGTCTGCTTATGGTATAAAATACCTATGCAAGCACTTCCAAGTAAATGTCCTAAATCTTCTAGTCTTCATTTCAGTTTTGGGAGGCATACATATATCCATGCATTGTTTCTTTATGAATTATACAGTCTCTCTTCTCAATCTTTTCTAACCTCCACTGATTGATTGCTGTAATTATCATCAGTGTTTTATATGCCCTACTAATTATCCTTTTTTAACAGCAGTGTCTATTTTAGACTCAACTAAAAACTCTACCAGTGCTGGACTTTCACTTAGGATTCCCCTATTTATTTTTCTTTGTCAATCTCCAATATCAATCCTAGTTAGGCAAGGCAGTCTCTAGCCTGCAGTACAAATGCATTTGTGGCCTCTTCCCCTTCTATTGCCTTTCCCTCTCTAATTATTTGCTCCCAATACCTTGTTTTCTTCGCCATTTTTCTCCAGTAAATTCCTGTCTATTCTTGCCTATTCACTGTATCCCTAATTACACTCTTCCCTATCAGTAGAATCTCCATTCTTCAGCCCAGTGTTGGCTTAGTTCTTAGAATACTTTCTGCTACTTTAATATAATTTTCTGTATGGTCATTGTAATACTCCTTAAGGATCTGCATCCAAAATCCCACTCTCTCCTTATTTCTTCAGCTTCCCCCGTTTCATCAGCATCTCCTTCCACCTTGCATAATAGCTTTCTGCTTGTGCTATGTATAGGAACCTTAACTGTGTAGTTCTAAAATATCCCTTCAAATCGGGTAATCCCAATCCAGGAAGGATCGGCTTAGCCCACTTGACTCTTGTCCTCTTCCCCTCCCAGATAAAATCCTTCAACTCTTTATTAATTGCTATCCACAGCTTCTCCTTTAGCTGATAAAAATATGTCTGACCTGTGTATAAACGTATAAGAACTGAAGCATTTTTACTACTAGTATTTTGCTATCCATATCCATAAACAAGAGCTTCCAGTTCCTCAGTTTTTGTATTATATTTTGTTTAGTTTATTCCCACAATATCCTTTGCTGGCATATCAGAACCCTATTTAACCTATACTCCTAAGTATTTAATTTCATCATGTCCCCATAAATATGAGCATTGTTGAACCAACTGACATGTGGAACATAGTTAAAAGCTATAGCCATTGTTTTATCTTCATTAATTTTATATCCCAAAAAAGACTTGAAACTGTGTCAGAATATTCTTTTCTGATTTTATCAAGCACAAAACAATATCACCTGCAAATAAAGCCAATTTTTCTTGATTACCATACCAATCATATCGTTGAATCTCTGAGTCCCTTATTTTCTTTGCCAATGGCTCTAAATATAATGCAAATAACAAATGAGAAAGAGGACACCTCTGCCTAGTTCCTCTGTTGAGACAGAAGTTATCAGAGAAGAATCCCACACTTTACTTTTTCTCTCCAGTCTCCAATCCCTCATATATCCTCCTAATTAACATTATTATTGTGTCAGGGAATGCAAATGCTTCCATTGCACTACTCATAAAATCCCAGCTTATGCTGTTGAATGCTTTCTCTGCATCAAGACCCAGCAAACAATAGTATTTTGTTACATTCTGCTTTCCTCTAGATCATTATTGTTCTATCAATGTTGTGAAATGTTTGCCTCCTTCACCAAACACACTGATCCATATCTATCAATTTTGGCAACACCTTTTCCATTCTTTTAGCCATTATAGACATAAATACTTTATAATCATGGTTTAGAATTAAACTGGGCCTATACAAAGCTGGATCTGAGGGGTCTTTACCATCTTTAGATATTACAGCCAGCACAGCTTTCTTTCAGGATGTTAGTGCTTCCCCTCATTCTAAAATACTGTTAAACAGAATTTCCAGATCAGTATCACTTTCTTCCTTCCTAGCTTCCAAATTGCCACAGGAATATTGGCTATTATTGAAGTCTTTCCTGTAGATTGGCTATACATCACCATTTTTATCTTATCTCCTCCTATCCTAACTGTTAATAATTGAACCTCATCTACCTCTAACTGTGGCATATTTCATTCTTCCATTAATATTTCCATTTATGCTTTTTCTTGATTTCCACATTTTTCGGCTCTATACAGATTTTCATAAAATTTCAGAAATATTTCTAATACTTCTACAGTATTTCTAGTTATTGTCCTTGTTATACGCTCCCTAAGCTTGGCAATAACCCCTTCCACTGTCTGTTGCCTGAGTCATTGTCCCAAAAGTGTTTGTGCTCTGAAGTTATCAAAAAAACAGTTGCTTAACAGGAAAAAAAGTAGATTTTTACACCTTACATCATAAAAAAGTAGAAAATTAGATAGGGATATCAAGCAATATAGTTCGAAAGAGGTTTATCCTGTTAATAAATTATTTTTTAAGAGGGATATTGTTGACTTGGATGAACATGAGGAAGAAATTTCAAATGATGTTACTATATTAATGATGAATTTAATTATGAGGATGTTCAACAAGGGTTGGTTAATGAGGATTTTCACCCTCTAAGTCGCTCAAAAAGAATAGCGAACAGGAATTATGCATACAGTCGTGTGGTTCAGCACCCTAAGAGTTACTCCTACAGGGGGAGGGGCAGGAACAAGTACTTATCCCATTCCCTACTGTGGATGAACAACATATTATTCATACTTTTCAGGGGTTTAATATATATAATTATACTGACAGACCTATCACTGAGGAATGTTTTTCTCTTTTTGTAAAAGGTTTTAAATATTTACCTGCAAAAATTCCTGATATAACTGATGGTCTTTTAGACATACATTTGCACACTAGAAAACTGAATTTTCAAGTTATTTTCTCTAAGAAGGAAGAGGTGAATATCCACAAGGGTGGTCTTAAAAAAACAGCTCCTATAACCCACCCTTCATCCCCTAATTTACACCTATGAGAAAGCTGCTAAAGAAGACTTATACCATCTCTGGGCAGGACATTTAAGATTTGTTACAAAGTTAAATCAGAAAGAGAAAATTTTGTTATATCAAATTAGAGAAAATAGGTCAGTCCGTATCATGACCACAGATAAGGCAGGGGGCATTGTTATATTTAATTCCACTGATTATATCAATAGTATGCAATAATTATTATTTAATCCGGATAATTATCTCCAGGTTTCTATTAATCAGATTCATATTGCCTACCAACGTATTGATAGTTTTTTACAGGAATTTTTACTGGATCAGCGTATTGATCAGGACACCTATGATTTGCTGACCAACTTGCATTCCAGGGTCCCTGTTATATTTGGAATACCCAAAGTACACAAGAGTGTTTGTACATCTCCCTTTTGACCTATTGTTTCTGCTAGAGGTTCCAAAACCCACAATTTGTCTGTTTTTGTAGAGAATAAAATTAAACATATTGTGGAAGGGGTTCCTCATCTTGTCAGGGACTCTTGGGAGTTTTTAGGTCAACTTAGCTAGGATATATGGAGTTCTGATTTAACATTTTTGACTATAGATGTCAAGGATTTGTTTACTTGTATTCCCAAACAAGAAGGCATGGAATATTTTGAAGAAATTTTATTTCTTGACTCTGTCTTGACCCATGATAATGTTACATTAATTTGTGAGTTGATGTCTATTATTTTGGATTATAACTACATATATTTTGAGGGGCAATATTACCAGCAAGTTTCCGGAGTGGCTATGGGAGCAGTTTGTGCTCCGGTATATGCGAACATACTACTTCTATGATGGAAATTTAACCATGTATTTAACAGCAGCTGGTGGGCTAAACATATTTTATTATATAACAGATACCTGGATGATATTTTTATTTTATGGAAGGGGAAAAGGATAACATCCTCATTTTTATAGAATATTTAAATGAAACCACTCCCTTTCTTAAATTTAAATTTTTTATAATGACCATGAGTTATCCTATCTGGACACCTTAATTTCTCATACCTCACATGGCTTTAAGTCAAGGGTGTTTTGTAAAAGTACTTTTTTGTAATTCCTACCTACATTTTTCAAGTCGCCATCCGTTTTCACAAAAGAAAAGCATTATTGCACGTATGACTTCGGATCTGGATGAGGTCAAAAAAGAATTTGTTATTTTAAGAGACATGTTTTCTGAGAGGGGGTACCCTAGAGACATGGTTGACCCTATATTAGATGGGGTATATCATGAGAGGGGTAAGAAGTACAATCCACTCCTGGGGGCAGGACCTTCTTTACAGGCACACCTGGGTAAAACAGTTCCTTCTTCTGTACCTGTAAACTACACACAAGCTTGTACAGTCCAGTATAGTGTTCTATCTAAAGATATTAAAGGTTTTTTACAAAGGAACTGGAGTATTTTTAGGACTAACCAGGATATTTACAATGCTGTGGGTGACCAACCTTTATTCATTACCAAAGTAGGGATGAACTTAAAAGAACTAGTGGAAATGCCCATTATACATAGAGACCACAATAACGTTAAAGGTACTAGGTGTTGTGGATGTTGTCCACAGTGTGGTTTATTTTTAAGGAACCTAGTATAACATTGAGCGATAAAATGAGAACCTATATTATTTTTAGAAATGGCAATTGCAAAACCCAGAGGATAGTCTACTTAGCATTATGTGACACTTCTCCAGGATATTACGTTGGAAAGGCAGAAAATCTTTAAAATGAAGGATTTATGAATATATGCATGAACTGAAAAATAGAAAAGAAATTAATGTATTGTTCAGGCATTCCCTGGATTGTGAAAACTTTCACGCTTTTAAATTTGGTATCCTGGACTTTGTAAAAAGGAACTTTTATGGCAACTTAAACTTGCTGCTAATTTTACCCCTGGCTTGAATGATAGTATCTCTGTTGTTCCAACTCTAAAGGATAGAACAACAATTAAAGAGTGGGGGGTATTGATTTTTATAAATGATTATTTATTAATGGCCATGTTTATTCTAATATACATTCTTATTTTAATATGCATTCTTACAATTTTTGTTACATATATAATACATATGTTTTTACAGCAATGTATTTTTCTATATTTTTTTATATTATATACTGTATTTTTTTTAAAAAGTGCTTTTACTTGTTAGTTCATTAGCCAATCAAATGTTGACCGTGGTATTTATTGGATGATTGAACTGTTCAAGGTTTTCTGTTCTGATGAAGTCATTGGTTTTTTGATGAAAGCGCTTAACTTTTGAAATGTGCTTTGTCTTTTATTAAAGTGGAGTCCTGACAGCCATTGGGTGCATTCTTTTTGGTTACAGGGAAAAAAAAAGCATCCACCTTGAGAAATACTGGGTATAGCTAGGAAAATTATAGTCATATCATGGATTGGAGATGACTAAGCAGTTTGCAGACTGTTTTGTTGAAATTTCCCGATAGTGGAATGAGATGTGATGTGATGTAATACGGCAGCTGATTGCATTCTAGTGCTATGAATATGTGGGAGCATAGAACTTTATGCTGAAACAGTGTTCTTGATTTTGTCATGGACAAATAGTAAGATAATCAACAATCCTATAAAGAAACTAAGGTCTCTATAAATGTTTTTTTTTCACAAGGAAAACCTTTGTATGTATACTGTTTTATAAATTCTTTCATCTTTCTAGCATTGGACACTGTTTTTTATTTATCTGCTGAATGACCATAATACAGTCTTTGCTAATATGGATGTGGTCATTTTTTGTGCAAATATAAGTTATGCATAGTGAGTTAGTTTTGTTATGGAATGCTATAATGCTGTAGCAATAGACATACATTTTGCTTCCTACACTTTTATTGTATGACATTGTCACAGGTTTGCTCTGTTTTTGCTGCAAAGATAATGGTTCACCTTAACAAAGGATGTATAAATAATACAATAATTGTTGAAAGATTTGTTATAGCTGTGGAATGTCTGTCACAAGAAAAAGTACAGCTGTGTAAGTTAAATTTACCGTTATATGGGTTATATCCTGCTAAAGATAGAATGGCTGGCCATCTTCCAAAGCTTCAGGGCACCTTCCACACTCCCAAACTGTCATGCAGCTTGAACTAAGATGACTAAAAGATATGTTTGGGCCCAAAGCCCTTCAGAACTTTCCTGCCAGCAGATAGAGGAAGGTTGAGCCCTGAAAGGATAATGCTAGAAACAGAAATAATTGCCTACACCACTGTGACATAACAAAAACAACAAAAACAAGGTGGTGTGAGGGACAGATTACTGCAGCAGTGATCATTTGAACATCTACTGTTATGGTAGGTTCTAATTACACAAATGTACCATGTTCTTCATAGTGATCATTGATGCATTAGCCTTAGCTATATGAGTAGATTACCATAGCTAACTATAAGTGGAAAGTTAAAGGAGAAGGGTCCAGGAGCCCCTAAAGAATGGTCATTGCAAAGTTTGATCTAGACCTAGAGAAGGAATCAAGCTTATTGTGCTTTGTAAAAGTATGTACAGAGGACCAAGTAGCAGCTTCCAGAACATGTCTAGAATCGAACCCTTTCCTAAAAGCCATAGATGAAGTCAAGGCACTGGTAGAATGGGCCTTGATCCTGCCTGCAGTAGATTTGTTATGGTGAGTTTAACAAAAGATAATAACCTTATACAACCGTTTGAAAACAGTCTGTTTTGACACAGATTATCCATTTTTCTTACCTTCATAAGAAATGAATAATTGACCTGAAGATATGAAAACTTTAGTTCTGTCAAGATAGTACCTGAGTTGAAAAAAAACAGGGAGATGGATAGTTTGGCTTAAAGTAAACTTAGATACCACTTTAGGCATAAAAGAAGAATTAGTTCTCAAAGAAACCCTGTCCTTGTGGAAAATGAGACAGGGTTGACTCACCATAAGAGCTTGCAACTCAGATACTCTTCTTGTAGAGATCAGAACAATCAGTAAAACTGTTGTTAGTGTTAAAAACCTCAAGTGAGCCATATTAGCTGGTTCAAATGGAGCAAGTGTTAGTTTCTCTAACACAAAATTAACATCCCAGGGAGGCGCCACCGGCTTTCTACAAGGCCTCTTGTGCAAAACACCTTTCAAGAACATTTTGACATGAGACTGCATTGAAACAGGAGGATCCATGGGCAGACATGCTGAAATGACCGCTATATGAACCTTGGTTGAGGAGTAAGAAATGCTTTCCCTTCTTTTGGCTTTTCCCAGTTAGGGTTCGCCACAGTGGATCACCTGTCCACTTATGATTGGCAGTGGAGTTTTATGGTGTCGAGCTGCCAGCCCAGCACCCAACCGTCCACAGTAGGCACACACATGCATGCACTCACGCCTTGGGCCAATTTAGAGTGTCCAATCCACCTTACAGCATCTCATTGGGATGTGGGAGGAAACCAGAGCACCCAGAGGAAACCCACGCAATCACAGGGAGGACATGCAGACTCCGCACAGAAGGCACCCCAGCTGTGGATCGAGCCAGAGAACCTCTTTCTGTGAGGTGGCAACACTAACCGCTGCACCACCATGGCCGCCCGAGGAGTAAGAAATGTTACAGGATAGTAACTCACAAAAATATTGTAAAACCAAAGAACAATTAGCCCTGAATAGGTGCTGCTTATGTTGTTGGCTCCAACTAGAAAACTTTTTCCATTTGCTAATATATCATTTTCTAGTATCAGGCTTTTTTGCCTCCATTAGTACCTGCTGCATGTCCTCAGAAAATAGGTCCCTAAAAGGAATTAAGACCCTATCATCCAGGCAGTCAAGTGAAGATGATTGATGTTGGGGTGTATCAAACACCCCTAGTCTTGTGTGATCCAATCCATTCTGTGAGGAAGCTTGTGATAATTGCCTCTGGCCAATTCCAAAAGACAGGGGAACCACGGTTGCCTGAGCCAGAAGACAGTCACCATAATTTTCTTGGTGGATTCCTTCTGAATCTTCAGAAGTGTCATGGATATTAGGGAAAGGGTGGAAAAGGCATACAGGAATATTCACATCCAAAGAAAAGAAAAGGTACCTGTCTTCTAGGCCTTCTAACATGGATTCCTGGAACAGAATTTTGCCAGTTGATTATTCAAAGAGGAGGCAATGAGGTCTACTTGAGGAATTCTCCACAGATGGATGAAATCTTAGAAGCCCCCCCCCCCCGATCTTGTTTCCATTCATGAGAGTCTACCTTGGTCTTGTTCAGCTTGTCTGTCACACAATTTTGTTCTGAGAGAATGCAGGATGCCTGTAGAGCAAGCTTATGCTGTAATGGCTAGTCTGCAAAGGCAATATGACTTGGTTACCCCTTTCTTGTTGATGTACAATATGACTGTTGTATTATCTGTAACCACTTGAAGAAGTCCCATGGACCAAAGACAGTTTAGATAGTTGAGTACCACAATCAGGGCAAGCACCTTCTTGATAATTACATGCTTACATCTATATGTCCTTGGTGTCTCACAACCCTGCTCTTTTATCCCTTCAGAAACTGCTCTCCAAGCAAAGTCCAAATCTTTTGTGGTGACAGATTGCATTGGAGCACGGAGAGAGAAGCGGAGACGTGGATTTAAGGCTATCTGTTGCATCCACCAAAAGATTTCTCTTCTCACAAATCCCAGTACTGGGATTTGAAAAGATAAAGGTTTTTAATGTTGAAGCCAAAGAGATATTAGATACCACTGTATCATCTTTCTTACGTGGAGTCTTGCCGGGGTATCATGAGAATCATAAATGCTATGAGACCCAAAATCCTGAGGTATTCCCTTACAGTGACTGAAGTCTGAGTGGAAAACCTTAGAAATAGATCTAGATAAAGATATTTATTTCTGTAGAAGAAAAGCTCT
>NC_056737.1:1401638250-1401683250 GCF_019279795.1 Protopterus annectens
TCAAACCAGAGACCCTCTTGCTGTAAGGCAACAATGCTAACTGCTGCACCACTGTGGCCGATACTTGGTATCTTACACTATAACATTAAAAAGTCAGCAAAAATACTGTTGTCAATGCTAGCATCTACAAATAACATGGGCAAAAACTGTCTATCAAGTTTAGTAAGTCTCAGAACACATATCATATTCTATAACTAAATAAACTTTCTCAGTGTTCTGGCCATTGTAATAAAGGACGCAGTGTCCAATAAATCCTTAGAGAGGTCAAATACAGTGCCTATCAAGCAGTTGTATAGCATCACATGCAGCCTCCAGCTTTTACAGCTGTTACTTGTATATTTTCATTTCAGTTGTTATTTAGTAGTGTCACAGTTTTGTTCGCCTTGTCTGCGTGCACTGTTAACATAGATTCATAGGTTCATAAGTTCATAAGTACTTATGAGGCTATTGATCTGAGGCATACCTCTCAACTCCTTAAAGCATGAAATCTGGGCAAAGCCATAAATAATGGGGGGATAAAGGCCCCAAAATAGGGACAATTTTAAAATATTGCTTTTATAACCTTCCCATTCCACCTGTTTCTCCTTAATTTGGAGACTCATTGTTCTATCATGTTGTGGCATTACCAGAGTTGGAGTTTCTACACTACATCCTTCACTTCACAGGTAATCCATAACTTCAGTTTGTACTCCTTAACTTCTGCATTATTAATCCTCTTTTCTACTTTCCCCCTTTGTTTTCTTATTTTTTTGTATTGTTTAATTTTCCATATGCAGATGTCTTTGTCTGTATTTCTCTTTAAATATCTTTGGTGTTGCTTTTTTGTATTGATTAGTTTTACTTTCTCCTTTGTATACATATTGTACCATATTAAATCTCTTATTTTTTCCCATGTCCGTATCTCTTCTTCAGATGTTTCCTGTTTCTCCTGTTTCTTCTTACTTTGGGGACTCATTGTTCCGTCATACTGTGATATAACCTGTGTTAGACTTTCAGCACTAAATCCTTCATATCACAGGTATTCCCTAACTTCAGCTTCTATTTGTTTAACTCCTACTTTACTAATCTTCTGTTTTATGTTCGCCCTTTGTGATCTTGTTTTTTGTATTGTGAAATTTTCTATATCTGAGTGCCTTTGCCTGTATTTTTATTCAAATATCTTTGCAGCTGCTCTTTTGTATTGATTAGTTTGGCTTTCTCCTTTGCATAAATATTGCACTATATCAGATCACTGTTTCTTCCCCACATCCATGTTTTTTATACCTTTCAAAAATCTCTAGATTTTGTTCTTTATATTTTTGCCTTTCCTCAATCGCTTATTTTTCCAAGTGGCCCAAGGTTTCTTGGTCTATATAATGTTTTTCATGAATCTGTTGTATTAATAAACACAAATTTGCATTTAAAGCTTTCGACAGTTTTTCTTGTGGAAGTATTTTTTCTTTACTCTAATTTCTCTCTTAATCTTTTTGAATATCTTCTACCAGGAAATGATGGGCTTCTTGCATAATAGTAACAGTACATAATTTCATTCTTATCCTTAGCAGTCCATTCAATTATCTTTATGGTACCTTTTTTGGCCTGTCAGTTTTTGTGTTTTTTGTGGACTACTACTTCCTTGTGCAACAGGGGGCCATCCTCCCCCTAAGCCTGGCCTAAGCCCATTGTAGGAATTTTTCTGTGTCTTGACAATTACTCACTGTCCACCACGAAGTACGGACACAGCGACCAGGAACCACAACACAGTCAAAAACAGAAAGATATAAATATATAGTATAGAAAGCCCACCTTCAGCATTTCCTACTTAGAGTTCACTAGTTGCCACCCCTTAAGAAAAAAAAGAAAAGTATTGTAAAAGGGCAGTGTATTCGGGTAGGCCAGATGACATCCCATTTTGAAGATGTTAGTGAGGAACTTAGGAAGGTGGCAAATAGGTTTTATGCTAGAGGAGATCCACAGAAAATGGTGGATGACATCTTAGGATATGTTGAATTACAATGGGGCAAAAGGTATATGGCATTGTTGGGCACAGGTTTTTGCGAAAATGAAATCACAACTAGAGAGAATATATTTGAAAGAGCACTGGTAGTTCCTTGTGGTCCTATGTCAAGTGCTGTTAAGAATATAGTGATAGCTAACTGGAATATCCTTAAAAGTAACCCTTCTGTTTTCTCCTTATTAGGAATACACCCCTCATTTGTCTACAAGGCAAGTGGTAATATCAAGTCAAGTCCAGAACTAAAAATGGGTAATTATTATAACATAGGTCATGATATTCGAGCTACACGCTCTAGGGATATAAACCTCAACACAACAATGAATAGAACATGCTGGAGGGATAGATACCCTTTGCAGAGACTTCCCTTACTATGGAACAGGGTCCCGATCTACATAAGACAGAGCCCCTCACTATCACTCTTCAAGAGGAACCTTGATGAGTGGATGGGTAACAGAAAGTTCACACCGAGGATCACACCAACAGCACTACTAGATAGGGGCCAAGGGTACTTGCTGCTAGTACAAGGGTCTAGGGAACTACTAAAGGGGCGGTGAATACCGCACAACGTGGCTGGGCTAATATATGCCTTCGGGCAGATAGCTCAGTACCAACCTATGAACCTATATTAAAGGAACATATTCATGTGGGAGGTGCTCCCAGCCTAAGTTTATTATAGATGCAGAGGACATCTATTTAGAAAATGATCTGGGTTCTAGAGTTATTTTTGTGGAAGGTAATTGTCAAACCACAGGGATTATTTATATGGCTAAGTGTTTGGGTTGGCCAGAATTTTACTTTGGTAAAACGAGATACGTCTTCGAGATAGGATATACGAAAATCAGTACCAAATATTGACTGGCAACCATAACAATGCCTTATATAAGAATTCCACAAAATGTCCCGCCTTTAAAAATTACAGTTTTGGGATTTTAGAGCTTGTTATGGTAAATCCCAGAGATGTGGACTTTAAAACCCAGATAGAAGAAAAAGAAATGAGATGGCAGATAAAATTACATGCTACTCACCTTCCTGGTTTTAATGAGAACATATCCTTGATGGATGTATTAAACAATAAGGCTATTTTATAAATAAGAAGGATAGACAGACAACCAATCTGTTTGGATTTAGTAGAATTTTTGATTATAAGATGCCATATTTATATGTATTTTATTGATATATATATATATATATATATATATATATATATATATATATATATATATATATATATATATATATATATATATATATATATATATATATATATATATATATATATATATATATATACACACACACAAGTGTGTGTTTTATATGGCAGTATGATTTTCAAAATGGTACCTTTAAAATTTTTAAATGGTTAATTATTAGTCAATTTACTATGTACTAATGGTTAATTTAATTGATTCTGATGAAGTCCCATTGTGTTGGGACAAAAGCGCTAAATCAGTTTTTAATTTTGGAATAAAAAGAGATTTTGAAAAACAAAAGGATTAAGATCCTGTTTCCAGCTGACAGTAGTATATCTTTTTGACTGTGTTGTGGTTCCTGGTCACTGTGTCCGCACTTCGTGGTGGTTTTTGTTACTATTTGTGGCGGCATTGTCGGCATGGATTTGTTGGATGAATTCCCTTCCCTGTTTTTACGAGTACAAAGGGAAGAGATAGAGTTCATTCAGAACTCACAATTGTAAAAGGCAAATTGACACGCCTTATTGAAATGATAAGCCACTCGGAAGATGCAGTTTTGAACAGAATTCACAAACAGAAAAGGAGTTCATCATCCCGAAGTCATGGAAAGGTTTGTGAGCAGAAACGAGTGAGCCCAGAATCTTTGTTCACTACAGCAGGGGCAGAGGCTGGCATTTTGGGATATAATGGCACCAATCAACTAACGGCAATACACATCTAACAAGCCATCAATAGGACTACTTTATCTGAGGCAGAGAGAATCGGAACTCACCCTAAAGGTACTGTTACATACAAAAAAGCTGTGGGTAACATATCAGTAGCCTCTGCATCTAATAATACTATTGAGGAGTGCACAGGAGCAGTAAAAGTAAATTATGCAGGACTCAAGCACAATGACAATTTTCAAAATGTATCTGATGGTGTGTACAATTTTGAAAGACTGATAGGTAAATCATTTTGCTTCAACAATGATACAAGGCAGAGGAATAACATGGGCTCTGGTAATACAGAGCACTTTGAAGGTTCTTTAAATGACTGGATTTATATGTTTGAAAGAAAATGTTTAAGATAAAATTATTACAATTGGAAAATGCATACTTAGTTGAATGTCTTCATTTAAAAATAGTACCACAAGGTTTGAGGTTGTATAAATTCCCTTTTGGCATTAAATTGAATGAGGCAGTGCATGAAGAATTTGTAGAAATGTTTAATAGACATGGATTAGAACTATTGAAGAAAATTATTAAGTTTAATGATGAAAAACGTTGTACACTGTTAAAGGAGGTGGAGAAGTTGAATGATGATATCAAAAATGACTTCTTGTTTTTAGAATGGGAAAGCCCTTATAACAAACAATTTAAACTGGTGGAAAATACATGTGAAAAATTATTTGAAGAAAAACACAAAAGATACAAAGGGATATTATTCAATATAAGGAAAAGAAGGCCTACCCTATGAAAGGTAGTGGTGGTAAGGACAAAGAAGAAAGTAAGCATGAACAGCAGAACAGCAGAACATTATCAGGTTAAATCTCATTATAATAGTTATAATCAACAAAAGCAGACAGCAAAAATCTTTTTTTTCAGGACTGAACGAGATGGGAGGCTCGGGGAGGTTCATATCAGGTGCACCCAGTTCAAAAGAAAACATGGCGGAACAAAGGAAACAAATGGTGGTGAATAAAAGAACACAATAGTGCATAATTGTGTCTTAAATAGTTACAAAGGGTACCATATTTTAATTACAGTGATATCACAGTTAAGGAGGAACATTTTACCTTATTTATGAAGGGTATGAAGTTTGTTCCAACGAGAAGTTTTGACTATATAGATTCTATTATTGAGACTAAATTATATATAAGAAAGTTGAATTTAGCCATCATGTTTCAGGACCAGAATGATTATAAGGAAAGGGGAGTAAGTAGTTATACATTAATGAAGAAAAGCACATATAATCTGCCATTAGATCCTATATTGAATATTTTGGAAAAAGCTATAATAGAGGATTTATATGCTTTGAAACTTAAAGCTAAAATAATTATTACCCCCAATCTAAATAAGGAAGAGATGAAATTGTTAGATCATTTAAGTAAAGACAAAACTATCAGTAATAAGGCCCGACAAAGGTGGGGGGACAGTACTTTCTAATTTGTTTCAATACTCCCAAAAAATGTTCAAAATGTTAAATGGTGTAGCTACTTACTCCATGGCTTCTATCAATGAGATTAATATAAGCTACAGGAGAATAGATTACTTCTTAGAGGAATATTTGATAGTCCAAAGAATATCAGTAGACACTTATAATTTTTTAAAAGTTAAAAATCCGACAGTAGCTATGATTTTTAAAATCCCAAAGATTCACAAATGTCTAGAGAATCCACCTTTTAGGGCAATTGTGGCCAATCGAGGTTCTAAAACATACCCCTTTGGGGTATGTGTAGATAGATGGTTAAAGCCCATTTATGGAAAAATAAATTATCTCATTAAGGATTCATGGGATTTCTTAGGTAGAATAAAAATACTCTTTGAAAGAAAGATATAACTTTTCTAACTATAGATATAGTTGATCGCTTCACTTCGATACCTAGGAACAAAGGGATTGATACGTTCTTAGAATGTTTATGGAGATATACAGAATACTCGAATGACAAAATTAATTTAATAACTGACTTTATGGGGTTGGTATTGGATCACAATTATATATACTTTTAGGAGGAATACTTTAAACAGAAAAAAGGTGTAGCTATGAGGGCTTCCAGTGCCCCTATTTATGCAAATATGGTCTTACTAGAGTGGGAACAGAATAAGGTTTTCAATAGTGGGTATTATCAGTATATTAAGTTATACGTTCTTTTCTTGCATGACATTTTTATTTTATGGAAAGGACCTGAAACAGAGATAAGTGGATTTATAGAATACCTGAAAAATGCATCCAGTTTCTTACGTTTACCCACTCTAGTAACAAAATTGGTATAAATTACCTTGATACGTTTATTCAAAGTAATAATAATGGATTTAAGTCAAAAATTTATAGAAAGCCCACCTTCAGCAATTCCTACTTAGAGTTCACTAGCTGCTACCCCTTAAGTTAAAAGAAGAGTATTGTAAAAGGGCAGTGTATTCGGGTAGCCCGGATGACATCCCATTTTGAAGATGTTACTGAGGAACTTAGGAATGTGGCAGATATGTTTTATGCTAGAGAATATCCACAGAAAATGGTGGATGACATCTCAGGATATGTTGAATCACAATGGGGCAAAAGGTATATGGCACTGTTGGGCACAGGTTTTTGCGAAAATGAGATCACAACTAGAGAGAATATATTTGAAAGAGCACTGGTAGTTCCCTATGATCCTATGGCAAGTGCTGTTAAGAATATAGTGGTTGCTAATTGGACTATCCTTAAAAGTAACCCTTCTGTTTTCTCCTTTTTAGGAACACACCCCTTGTTTGTCTACAAGTGGTAATATCAAGTCAAGTCTAGAACTAAAAATGGGTAGTTATTATAACATAGATCATGATATTAAGGGAACATCTAAATGTGGGAGGTGCTCCCAGTATAAGTTTATTATAGATGCAAAAGGCATCTATTTAGAAAATTATCTGGGTTCTAGAGTTATTTTTGTGAAAGGTAATTGTCAAACCACAGGGATTGTTTATATGGCTAAATATTTTGGTTGTCCAGCATTTTACATTGGTAAAACGGAGATATGTCTTTGAGATAGGATATACCAGCATCAGTACCAAATATTGACTGGCAACCCTAACAATGCCTTATACAAGCATTCCACAAAATGCCCCTCCTTTAAAAATTACAGTTTTGGGATTTTAGAATGTGTTATGGTAAATCCCAGAGGTGGGGACTTTAAAACCCAGATAGAAGAAAAAGAAATGAGATGGCAGATAAAATTACATGCTACTCACCTTCCTGGTTTAAATGAGAACATATCCTTGATGGGTGTATTAAACAATAAGGCTATTTTATAAATAAGAAGGATAGACAACCAGTATGTTTGGATATAGTAGCATTTTTGATTATAAGATGTCATATTTATATTTATTTTATTGATATATATGTGTTTTTATATGGCAGTATGATTTTCAACATGGTACCTTTAAAATTTTAAAATGGTTAATTATTAGTCAATTTACTACAGCATATAAGTGTAAAACTAATGTCTTTCAGATTTTCCCGGTTAGGGTCCACTATACTGGTGGTTAATTTAATTGAGTCTGATGAAGTCCCAGTGTGTGGGGACAAAAACGCACAAACCAGTTTTTAATTTTCGAATAAAAATAGATTTTAAAAAACAAAAGGATTAAGATCCTGTTTCTAAATTACACATTATCATTATTTCCAGTCCTTTCAGCAGTGCACTTACCAGGACTGGGTACTTTTTTTCCTGGGACTTGTGTACCCATCTTTTTTTAACCTACTTCTGTCTATGATATATGCTACATAAAATACATTCTGTATATCAGTTATACAGCTATATTACTATATGCATGTGCAGCTGTTGATGTAATGTGTTTCAAAGAAGTTGTTAAACTGACATCCAACCTGCCTTTTTTTGATGGTAGTCTATGAGGATGTTAAAGATCCCATGAGACCTATTTGATGAACAACTTGGAAATTGCACTAGTGACCTGGACAAAGTTTTTCTATTCTATTTAAATATAACCACAAGTATCCCATGAAAACAGGTGGCAGGCTTACCATCCAGTCAAAATTAAAAACAATAAACAAACAAGCAAACAGATAACTAGGACACAGCAGGGTATACTGTCTGATAAGATATCAACATGTCTCAGGTGTGTTGTGAACCATATTCACTTAAAATACTGATATCCAATGATTTAGCACACTTTGGAGTGTTTTGTTTCTATTATGGACATACTTTAAAAACATTATGAGATTACAGGTGCTACGATATAAATTATTAATTTTGCCTTATGCAGAAGAATGCATATATATATATATATATATATATATATATATATATATATATATATATATATATATATATATATATATATATATCTATATATAAATCTAAGGCAACATCTAAGCTAAATTAATTCACTGATCTCCTTAAAATATGTTAGAGTACAGTTTCAGCAATATTCATTTTCAACAGTGGTTAAAAATATATTTTATACTGTCAAATATGCTGGTTTCTTTAAGGTGTTCCTATTATTGTACTTTTTTCATATTAAACATCTGTCTGTAGTCTCTGTTCTGAGTTAAACATCCATACATCTGTGCAGTGACAGAGACCTGGTTCAAAGCTCCAGACAGCACCCCTGCATTACCAGGCTATAATTCATACCACACCTTTTGGCCACCTAACCCGGAATGAAGCACTAAAGGTGGAGGCATGTCCATATTCATTAAGGATATCCACACCTCGAGGCTAGTTTCACAGCATAATGCATACGAGATTATCCAAGTGCTACTAACTATGGGCAAGACCACAATCCAAATTGTAGCTTGCTACAGACCCCCCACCATGCCCCAAGATTCCCACTCCTCATTTCTTGATACACTGGAAAGTATTAGGGTATGACCTAACACCCTAATAATGGGTGATTTCAACTACCCCACCATTAACTGGGAAAACTACTCATGCACCAACTCTTTTGCTCAACGTTTTCTGGAATTCATAAATTCCAACACCTTGGATCAACTTATTCACACCCTCACCAGGGGCAGCAATATCCTAGACCTGGCCATTACCAACATGGGCAACTGGTGTTCCACACCAGAGGTCAATTCCTCGTTAGTCAGATCCGACCACAAGCTAATCACCCTAGACATCCACATCCCACCCCCACCCCCAATTAGGGAAACCACCGTAAAAAACTTCTCCAAAGCCAACTTCACACTTCTTAAGACAGAAGTGGCAAACTTCATGACACCCATGCAGACGGACAATAGAGGTATGACTGCTGAATCCTACACAAATGCACTTTATAAGCACTTACAAGAGTGCATGGATCATGCTATCCCTGAAAGAACCAAGATACTATCCTCCAAAAAAAGGAAGCCGATCTGGTAGTCCTCTGCCATAAACAAACTCAACAACAGAAGAAAGAAACTGTTGCAAAAAAGAGTAAAATCCCATGACTGGAGGAACCTCCTGGTCAACCTCAATAAGAAGCTGAGATCCCTCATGAAATCCTCCAAAGCTAGTTACAAAAACAAAATTGCCACTGACTCTAAAGACAACCACAAAGCATTCTATAGCTATGTCAAGAATCTCAATGGCAAAACTCAGATCTGCTCTGAGTTACAGGACACTGGCACTAAATATACAGAACCAACTGATATTGCCAACATCCTGGCAGATAGGTTCAGTGCTAACTTTACCCCCCTCTCACCTCCTAGAGGGCCCATCTCTATACCGGAAGAATGTAAAGTTCCTGTAATCACGGCTGCGTAGGTAAAAAACACACTCTCCAAAGCCAAGAACACAGCATCCATGGGACCTGACAATATCCCAGGCTGCATTCTACACAAACTACAGAATGAACTGGCACCCTACCTAAGTACCACGTTCAATCATAGCCTCACCTCAGCCTTTGTGCCCACTGACTGGTGCACAGCAACGGTTATCCCACTCCACAAAGGGGGAGCCACAATGAACCCTGGGAACTACCGCCCATTAGCCGGATGAGCCTGGTCTGCAAGGCCGTGGAACATATCATCATGGAACTCATAAACAAAGACATTGGTAATCTCCAAACTCTGGACCCTACCCAGTTCTGATTTGTAAAAGGCAGATCATGTCTCCTAAACCTGACTGACTTCTTTGAAGCAGTCACCAAAGCCATAGATGAGGGTAAGGTGGTTCACACAGCTTATCTAGATCTTGCCAAGGCTTTCGACACCATCCCCCACTCTGGAATTATAGATAAGCTCACTAAACTAAGTATAAATCCCTATGTCACAAGATGGTTTGCCAACTGGCTCATGGACAAAACCCACACTGTGAAAGTAGCAGACTACAAATCTGACTTCTGACCAGTGACAAGTGGAGTACCACAGGGTTCAGTCCAAGGTCTTCTCCTGTTTGGTATCTACTTCACTGAAGTACAGGCTAACACAGAATGTCTTTGGCTAACAAAGTTTGCAGATGACTGCAAACTAGGAGCCATAATCAAAACTCCTAACGATGTGGATGTACTACAAAAGGGCCTCACTGAGACAAATGCCTGGTGTCAAAGCCATGGCCTGAAGCTCAATGCCAAAAAGTGTATTGTCATCCCCTTTGGTAAAAACTCTGTACCCATGAACTACCACATAGCTGGTAGTCTACTTAATGCCAAAAATGTGATAAGAGACCTTGGGACACAAGTGGACAGTAGTCTCTCCTTTGATAATCACATTGCCACAGTGGACAGGAAATCCTTCTACGTGGCTCACCTCATCACAAAAGGTTTCTCATCCAGGAAAAAATAGGTCATTGTTCCCCTCTACTCATCACTCATTAGACCCATTATAGAGTACAATGCTCCTTTTGGTATGTACCTCACAAGACATCTACAAGAACTGGAAAGGCCACAGAAATACCTCACAAAGAGGATTACTGGCCTCAAACAGATGCCCTACGCAGACCATCTCAAAAAACTCCAGCTTTACTCCGTTGCATATTGCATACTCAGAGGCGATCTCTGCCTAACATACAAAGCTATGTCAAACCCAGAGCTGTTGGACATGCTCCACTTAAAGAAATCCCTCCGAGCTACATGCTCTAGGGACCTAAACCTTGTCACCACAATAAACAGAACATGCTGGAGGGATAGATTCCTGTCCCAGAGTCTTCCCATACTCTGGAACAGACTACCTATCTATGTCAAACAGAGCTCCTCATTAGCACTCTTCAACAAAAATCTTGATGATTGGATGGGAGATAGGAAATTCACCCAGGGGATTACTTCTGTGGCTCTGCTTGACAGGGGCACAGGAAAATAATTTTCTTGGGTGGCGAAAGCCAGGGTACATTTTTGGCTAGGCATATATAGGCCCTAGGGCCAATAGCCTAGTACCCTCCTATGAACCTATGAACCCTCCTATGAACATTTTGTGGTCTTAAATAATAGCAACACATTAGTCCCATGGAGCATTGGCCATATTAAATGGAACTTTAAATATAGCATGGATACAGAGGCAGAATGCAGTTTACATTATAGATTTCCTTTTTCAGAACCAATAAATTGTGCCATTTAAAAAAAAGTAGACTGAAAAGTACTCTTTTATTTTTTTTTTCATTTAAACTGAATCACAAAAAGAAAGTAAAACAATAACGTTGATGTTTCCTCTTTTTCTGATTTACAGTCCTGCTGAAATTAATGCGCACAAATACACAAATGCATACACACATACATGCACACATGTACTCTCTCTGTCTCTCTGTCTCTCTCTCTCTCTCTCTCTATATATATATATATATATATATATATATATATATATATATACATACACATACATGCACGCACGGTCAAACACAAGCATACACACACTCTCTCTTTATATATACATACAGAGAAACACAAACACATACACACACACACACACACACACACACACACACACACACACACACACACACACACACACGCACAAATATTTGTTTGTATTGTTTTACAACCGTATGCATGGTAGTATTTAGAAGAAATGACAGTATGTATGCATTTATTAATGCTATTCCATCTTGTTATAGTGTAACTATAAAAAAATGCAACACTGATACTTTGAAATAACGTCTGACTCAGAAACAGAAGCAGAAAGACTTTGCTGTTGAGTCCTAGAGAAAGGATGGTATGGAGGTATCTTTATTTTTTCCACTTTAACAGACCAACGTTATTGATATTTTGTTATGCTGTAAGACTGGATTGTCTTTAAACAAATCAGATTTGTCTGTCCTTCATAATTACTAATAGGTTATCATGTTTAATTATAACTTTTGTTGTATGTATATGCATTGGTAATATGCTTAATACTCATGCTTTAGTAAACATTGCACAGTACGGAAATGTACATAAATGCATGGCAACCTCTCCTTCGACCGCCACATTGCCACTGTGGTCGGAAAGTCCTTCTATGTGGCCCATCTCATTACCAAGGGTTTTCCATCTAGAAGAAAGAAGTCATCATCTCTCTCTACTCTTCCCTCATTAGACCACTCAGAGTATAATGCCCCATTTAGCATGCACCTCACTAGAAACATGCAACAGCTGGAAAAGCCACAAAAGTACCTCATGAAGAGGATCCTAAGCCTTAAACACATGTCCTACATGGACAGACTCAAAAAAACTCCAGCTATTCTCTGTCACATATCGTCTACTAAGAGGCGATCTCTGCTTGACTTACAAAGCCATGTCTGACCCAGCTCTGTTAGAAGTGCTACATCGAAAGAAATCCCAATCACTCCACATCACACGCTCCAGAGAGAGACCTCAACCTCATTGCCACAATCAACAGAACATGCTGGAGGGACAGGTTCATAACCCAGAGACTGCCCATGCTCTGGAATAGACTTCCCATACATGTCAAGCAGGGCACCTCACTGGCCCTCTTCAAGAGAAATCTTGATGAGTGGATGGGAAATAGAAAGTTCATCCCAGGGATCACGCCAATGGCTTTGCTTTATAGAGGCACTGGGAACTAATGTCATGCGGCATGATGCCAGGTCATTTCTATGGGCTAGGCTTGTAAAGACTCCAGGGCCATTAGCCTAGTAGACACCTATGAACAGTTTCCACTTATTAGTAAAGCACACAAAATATGTGTTATTGCAGAGTCCATATTATCAGGTATATGTGAAATAAATGAAAGTGTGCAGTACAGCTATAATTCACATTTGTGCTAACTCAGTTTACCAAAACTACATACTAACAGCAATAGTTTGAAACAAAATATTTATTTAACAGAGAACACAGAAACAGTCTAATCTTCAACTTTCTGTTTCAATTATAAACAATCATTTCAAGATTCTGAAGATGAAACAGCATCTATAGCAGCATCCAGAAGCAATAAACAAGTAATCAGTGTAAACTCACAATATATCAAACATGATAACTCTTAATAAAATGTTGCGTCTATTACACATCTAGAAAGGTGCAATCATTGCAAATAGTAAATAATTTACCCCTTAATTTTGAGCATCTTTTCATAAGAGGAAGAAATTTGAAACTGAATCTCCATGTTACCATTTGAGATTTAATAAAAGACTTCATATCTTGCTAACCAGCTCTTCATTATAAAAACTGATTAACACAAAAGAACACTAGTTATAGTAGATATTACCCTTCCAAAGAGATATTTTCCATAGGTATATAGCAAAGAAAATGGCAATACTTGCAATTATCTGCTTTATTAATAAAACATCATTTACTAAAGCTAGATAAAATAAGCTTCCAAGTATTTCTGACAGATTTGCAGCTCAAAATGTGCATTACAAATTAGATAGTGCAGGGAAGATAGCATACCCATTATAGCCAATTTATGCAGATATAAACAAGCACTGTGGAACAATATAAATTGCTGATGCATGTAATTTGAATAAGGCAATATTTTATATGCATTATTCCAGATTATCCGCCATTTAGAATACACACACATACATATGAATATCAATATATATATATATATATATATATATATATATATATATATATATATGTGTGTGTGTGTGTGTGTGTGTGTGTGTGTGTGTGTGTGTGTGTGTGTGTGTGTGTGTGTGTGTGTGTGTGTGTGTGTGTGTATATATATATATATATATATATATATATATATATATATATATATATATATATATCTATATATATATAATATACACACACATGTATATATTAGGAGAGAGCCTCAACAGCTGAGCATAAGTATGCGAGAACAGAAATTAAAATGTATATTACGAAAGAGTTCATCAGAATAGATATACAATAAAATGTATCTTTGTTGTACTTAAGTAATGGGGAAAATATGAGTGTGACAATCTTAATCAAGTTTAGCAAAGAATAACCACAGCCCAACCAGAACCTAAACCTTTAACCTAAAATTCTTGTCCAGTTCCCAGCCCAACTCCTTGGTCCCTAACCCTAAACCGTCACTTGTCCTGCCTAACCCTAAAGTCTGATTGTTCTCTTAATCTACAACTCCAACCCCCACTCCCTAAACCAAACTCCCCCAATTGCTCCCTTTCCATAAATCTCCTTTCCTGCTCCCTAAACCTAAAAGTCCAACCCCACTACTTAAACTTAAATTCCACAAATGCTCTCTAACCCTATAATCTTCTTCCCTTTCCCTAATCCTAAATTCCCTAAAACTCCCTTCCCCCTTCCTAATCCTAATCAGCTGCTTACCTGAAATCATATTCAAGTCTGAGCAAGAGTAATGCTCTGACCCCACATCTGCAAGCAGCAGCTTATTCCTACTGCAAGACTCTCAAGTCCCTGACTTTAAAACTGTGGGTTTCACGCACTTTGGACTTGAGCGCTTGTAGTAAAACCATACGGAACAAGTGCAGTGTTAATGCAGATCAGGAGATTTTATACCATTGATAATGTCTTATGCAGGTGATTTAGTGGTAGTATCTACGAGCAAATTGTGTATAGAAGAGGTATTAAAAGCAGTCAGGTTAAAAATGAATAAGAAAAAAGTGTTAGGGGAAGCAGTTCCTATAGGGGTATATGATTTTCTTGTTGGAGATAGAAGTGTTAGGCATTACGTTTGGTAAACCAAAAGCTGATGATAAGCAGCAAGATGAAATTCTGAAAGAAATCCGAGTTATAAGTACATTATGGAAGACACTCAGAGTATCATTTATGAAAAAAGTTTATTTGATAAACTGTGTGTTCTTTTGGTTATATTTATGTTTGGAAAGAATGGCTATCTAGGCATAAATTAAAAGCTTATATGTGCTAAAACATTTGGCCTGCAAAGTGGATGGATTATTATTTGTTTTTGAGTTATTTGGCTCCATGCTTGCATATTAAGCTACCTTTACAGACTCATTTGATTCAGATACAGATTTTATGGCTTATGGATCCAATATGGATTTAACTTTCAGTTCCAAACTATCATATCTTCAGAAAATTTTGGAGAACATTCTGTATCTAAAATAGTGACTATCATTTTAAAATGCCTGAGTTTGGAACCACCAGTAAACTAGCTTTCAAGTCGTAGGTGCTGCTTCCATATATACTGCAGCTTTCAGAAGTAGAAATGTCAGTTTTGAAAGTCAGACTGCATCTTTTAAGGAACTCACAGTGATATATTTGGAATGCCCCTGCCTAACAGTGACAAATGTTGTACTGTCACTCTATCACATTTGATGCTTATCTGGAAGCACAGCCTAGACCAATATGTTTTGCCATGATTAAAACCCACTTATGATTACTCAAAATTGGAGTTTCTGAAATAACAGCCATGCTGTTAATGCATCTTCTGAGGTTCAGTACATATTGTGTTAATGTATCTTCTGAGGTTCAGTACACATTGTTGTTAATGTGTCTTCTGAAGTTCAGTA
Source organism: Protopterus annectens (assembly GCF_019279795.1). Taxonomy (NCBI): domain Eukaryota; kingdom Metazoa; phylum Chordata; order Ceratodontiformes; family Protopteridae; genus Protopterus; species Protopterus annectens. Next base: position 1,401,653,966 of record NC_056737.1, read on the forward strand.
CACATTGTTGTTAACGTGTCTTCTGAGGTTCAGTACACATTATTGTTAATGTGTCTTCTGAGGTTCAGTACACATTATATCTACGGAGAAGGCTAAATGTGGAACATGTAAAGGAGAAACTTCAGAGGTCAGAAAAACAACTGTTGGTACAGATTAAGCTTGTCAGCAGAATTCTTCAGGAAATTAAACAAAAATATATTTTCAAAACATGAGGATTTAGGGGTATATAAAAAGTACAAAAAGCTATCTACTTTCATTCTGAAGACAATTTATTTCTTTGATGAGAGGACTTGTATATACAAACTGTTAAGTCCTCTGTGCAATAAGCAGCTTGCAAATATAAGTGTTCTGAGAAGAAGAGTGTGCTACTGCTTCAGGTCGAGGAAATAAAGATAACCTTGATAGTGGTACTTATTTATTAATACCCCTGTCAGTAGTACTTTAAATGAGTGGTTATAATGACTGCATAACTTAAACTGATGAAACGTGCTAAATTACAAACACACATAAATACACAGGTTCCAGATAATAGTTTGTTATAGTTTAAAAAGAATACATTACTAGAACACTTGCTGCTGCACAATGGAATTATTCTAATATTATCTGAGGGTACATTACCGACTGGAACAATAATGCATGTGAACTAAAGTTAAAGAACTAAAGAACTACTTGGCAGAAGTATTTTCTATACACATTGATTCAGAAAACAGACAATTTATCCCCATAACACCATCCATTACTAAATACATTGATAATATTTTAATGAGTTGAGAGATCCAGAATTAACAAATTGTTTTTAACTATGGAATTAATTTTTCTATGCATAGCCATCCCTCATATGAAAGGATAAGGTAATAAACTGTTTTATACTTGTATAATAAAATAGAAATTAATATTTTAGTGGAGATTGTTCTAACATGTTTCATAATTAGTTTTTCTATCAGTTAAAAGGTTTTGTGATAGGGCCATAATCTGTCCCCACCTACTCATGTACTTTGTAATGTATATTTTAAAAGTATTATGCTCATGTTGTAGACAGCCTGAAGCAAAATAACTGTTCAAAACATTTTCTCATCTGTTAAGTCTTGTATGTCTTTAACAATAGCTGCATTATATATCCCCCCAGTGACAATATTCCCATACTTGATCAAATCCTCTCCTGGTTCTCCCAGAATATATCCAATGAAACCACTCTATTAGGAGATGTCAACATCAATTGGTTAACTCTTACTCTAGTACATCCACTTCTTTAAACTTACATAGCTTCAATCAACTAATCTCTACTCCCACTCACTAAAACAAACCTAACTACTCTAGTTCTATCATAGACTGGATACTTGTATCTAAATCTGACCTATATCACCATCCTAAAACATCACCTAATGTAATCAGTGACCATTTACCTATTTGTGTTCAAAGATTTCACCATCACCTTCAAAGGCCACATAAATACAAAGACTGTCACAACCTCTCTAACTTTCATCCTGATATATTCAGTACCTTGCTTACCTCTATAAACTGGTCTTTCCTATTTTATTTCCCCTTAGATGAAGCGGTTCAAAAATGTAATTCAGTATTCCTTAATATACTCAATTCGCTTGCACCCCCCCCCTCAGAATGATGAGTGAAATCTCTGTGCTCTCCCTGGTTATCTCAGTCAACACGCTCTCTTTTGCATAAAAAAGATAATGCCTGGAAACTGTAGACTAAGACCAGACCAAATCCCCTCCTACCTACAAACCTATAAAGGACTTTGTAACCTATCTACGAAACAAGTCAACATTGACAAAAAAATGTTTACCTCAAACCTCAGACTACTCATCTCAGCAATCCCCAAAACTTTTGGAACACTATCAATCTTATCCTTCACCCAGGTAAACCTACAACTCCTAACCCATGTTCTAATAATACTCCCCTTGAAACTGCTACCTTACTTAACTCTTAGTTTATTAACTCTATCATTAAAACATCATTCTCTAACTCCACTAACCCCACTGACAACCCTAACCCCTAAACATAATGATGCCTTCTCTGTGAAACCTGCCCCCTACAGCTACATAAAATGCATACTTCATATGCTTAAACTGTGTTCACCTTCTGTTGACAACTTACCTCCATTCTTCCTCAAGTTAGCAGCAAACTCCATAGTTCATCCCATTTCCATCCTCATTAATCACTCTAAAACTGAATCTACTGTTCCCTCAGTCTGGAAACAATTCTTCACTATTCCCATTCACAAAGGTGGCAATTTCACTGAACTATGTATCTATCGTCCTATAGCTATTTTGTCCCTCTTTCCAAAATACTTGCAAAATGTGCACATAAACAAATCTTAAACTATCTACTTTCTAAAAATCTACTTACCCCAACCCAACATGGCTTGTGTCCTCACCACAGTACAACTACTGCCCTTATCACTTTTTCTCACTTTATCTCCCTTGCCAGAGACAATAATAAACTTGTCTCCTGTCTCTTTTTTGACCCATCAAAAGCTTTTGTCACTGTCTTTCATGACATGCACCTCTGCAAACTCTCTGACCTTAACCTTTCTTCCTCAATCTTCTCATGGTTTGACAGCTACCTCTCCAACAAACAACAATCTGTTAAATGGCTTGCCTATCTATCTCCCTTTCTCCCCATCAAGATGGAAGTTCCTCAAGGTTCTGTTCTTGGCCCCCTACTTTTCAACATCTTTACTAACCACCTCCACACTTCCTGTCCTCAATCTAAACTCATTAAATATGCTGATGACTCTACTATTATTTCCTCTGCTGACACCCTTTCTGGCTTGCTCACTGTCACTCAAAATTCCTTCAATTCTATTGAAAATTGGCTCTCTTACAGCCAACTTATTCTTAATCCAAATAAGACAAAACTCCTTCTCTTTCTTCCCAAATCACTCTCAAACCTAAAACCCTCATTCACTATAACACCTCTAAACAACACAGTCATAAAAGATATAACACATACTGAGCTTGTTTGGTCAATTATTGATGATCAACTCAAATTTGATATCTGTGTAAATCACCATATAAAGAAAACTCACCAAAAACGTGTTTTACTCTACAGAAATAAAAAGTTCCTAACAAATGACTCTCGCACTTCTCTTGCTTATGCTTATCTTCTACCTTGTCTCCTCTATAGTCACAAATCTTAACTAACTTACACACTGGTCTTCTTGCTAAACTTGAAGCCACCTATAGTGCTGCTAATCATACCCCTTACTCTCATCACTGTCAATCTCTTAACATATTAAATTGGTTAGAGTTCCCTAATCAACTTTTATACTCTCAAATTCTTATCATTCATTCCATTCTTTATAAGTCCGACTTCTGCCCTAGCATCTCTTATCTTATCTCACTCTACTCACAGGTAGAAACCTCAGTAGCACTGATCAACAGCAATTGGATATATATAAACCTAAAAGTTCAATTGGCCTAAATCTATATAGCTATACTTCTGCCCTATCGTGGAATAAGCTTCTCTTGATCATCATAATAATAACACGCACACACAAATTTAAAAAACAGCTCTCAAATAATATATACTTAATAATCGGACATGTCATTGTAAAATCACTGCTTGAATTTTCTTCTCCTAACTTTCTTACATCTCAATCTCCCTTACCTTTCTAACTCCAACCTTATCTGTGCTCTTCTCCTTACTTCCTCTAAATTGTTCTATAGTACTTCTGGCTGCTATAACTCCTCTCTGGCTCCTATATTTGTTTCTCATTCTATTGCTACTACACTTCATATCTCTGTCACCTTACACCTTCCCTCTGAATCTTTTCAAATTTTGTATGTCTTATCCCTGCTTTTTCTTTTTTCTCCTTCTTGATATTTATAATCTGGTTTCTTGTAAAGTTTATATACCTATTTATAGCAACATTCTGTACATTGTTAACGGCATTATTGTTTGGGAGTAAGTGTTTTCTGCACTTAATCTCTTTACTACTATTGCATTTCTTGTATAAATTGTTAATTGTTTATTATTGTAAAACTACTATGTTCTATTGTGGAGTTCTTCTCTGTTGAAAAAAGGCTGTTGTTCAGTCAGACTTTCCCAGTTAATAAATATCAAATAAATAAATTATTTTCACCACAAGAATAGCAACAGCCACTCTTGTAAATAAATTAAATATTAAGCCAGTTGAATACAAGTCTTAATTATGCATACTTATATATGTGTCGTATTTTTGCTTTGTTTTGGTTTTTTTAACATTATAGTTAATAAACAGTCATGATCTTTGCAATGTGTCTACAATGTTGTATGCACGCAAATGCACTTGACTTCTTAAACTTGTATATATATTGCCTGCTTAAAGTTTTGTCAATGTAATAATGTCTTTTCTAGACTGTGGCTAAAACAGGTCAAGCTGGAAAGAGTCCATTACTACAACAACTGTAAATAAATAAGTTAACTAACAACAAGTGCATCATTCAGAAAATTGTGTTTGAGGGAGTAGCTAAAGTGTTTATTTAGAATAAGTAGAATTTTTTGGAAAGTACAACTGATCATGAAGGATTTGAAACTACGTGTCAAATGAGGAGCACAGTGATTTACTGGTAATAGTTCTGTTTTCAGTACTAGTGTCTGGGATTCGATCCTGACTTTCAGTCATTGTCTGTGTAGAACTTGTATTCCTTTCTTCTGTCTTTATGGGTGTCCTACAGAGGTCTGGTTTATTTTTACCTCACAAAACCATGTTGGTTGATTGTCTACACTAAATAATTCATATATATGTTGCATTTCTTCTTACTTTTGTGGCCAAGGTCATGTCTGAAATGTATTGATGAACCAGTCCACGTACCTAGTTAAGAAATTATAAAATAAATAAAATTTAAAAATGTGTTTCAGGATATAGTCATACATTTATTTATTTAAATAAATTAATATTGAGTCATGTCAGTTGTGATTCAGACCTTATTGTGAGCACAGTAGAATAACTGTAATTCTACTAGCAACCACCCATAAGGAGTAAAAAGTAATATCCCAGATGGAAAGTTCCTTAGAGCGCCAAGAAAAAATACAAATGACAGGAACTTTAATTAGAAATAGATTATTGGGAGGAGGATATGCAAAAGATATTGAAGGCAGCTAACAAATGAGTCATTTATGGGAAACTGTCAAAAGCTTATAAACATAATTTGTAAGTAATTGTGCATCCTCAGAAAACTGTAACATCAGTCTATCAAAATGATAGTTCAGAATTTATTATCAGACACAGATGCATGCATCATTAAAAACTGCAATTAATTAACAGAGACATATTTTAAAATTAGTTTGTTAGATCATTTAACTGATACATCTTGTTGTTAGCCCACAACAATGCTTTCAATAACTTTGTAAATAATAAACATTATAGAAATGACTAAAATGAAAAAAGAAATAATTCTGAACTTAAACTAGAGAATAACAGTTTTATACTGCTAGTAAATGTCAGAAATTATTAATGCTTAGCTTGTGCTGCCAGTTATTCAACTTTTCTTGAATTTTTAGAAAGACAGTTTGTACGGCACTGTGTTTTTTGTTTCAGCTTTGTGAGAAATGAGTCATTCATTTCTATGAAGTATGGAATGCTTAATGATTTCAGTATCTACATGTTTAATGTGTTTTATCTGTGATCGTCTACTCTTCTGTTTCAGTATCTACATGTTTAATGTGTTTTATCTGTGATTGTCTACTCTTCTGCATGAAAAACGTGCTGACTTGTTATTTTCATGTCCAAGACTAAATATATGAAAAAAATTTTAATAAAATAATGGTAAGTAATAAATTCAATTATTCTTCTGCCCCCCAACAAACATGCTTGTTTCTGTTCTATATCTACAGTAAATATCAATGTATAATAGTGACTAGTTAATATCACCAGGTGTAGCATACCAAGTAAAATGTATTAACTAAGGTAGTTGGGTACATATTTACAATCCTGGGTTTGAATCACATCATCCCACATGTACTGTGTTCCTATAAAGTGCATATAAAATACAGTTAGCAGTTTAGAAATTACCATATGCAATAACTATTAGTGAGCAAACTTAAACAAAAATGACAAGTATAACCTGACAGCATGTTGTATTGCTTGTTGTTTGAGACCCTTACATGATTCATAGCATTAAAAATGGCCCATACATGCCCAGGCAAAGAATTAGCATAAGAAATGCAACAGACACAGTACAAGAACAATGTGTGTAATTTTCTACAACAGTACAACATATATGCATAACATCTGAAACATGTATAGCTCCTGTGGCTCTTCAGGTTCCCTACAATACTAGCCCTCTGCTGACACGACAAAGCAAATCCTGTGTTTATATTGATAAACTCTACTGTCACGCTGCATACTGGTCTCATATCAACTAGTTCAGAAAAAATCTCTGCATGCTTTTTTCTTGAATAACAAGTAGGCTGAATTACTGGATTAAGTATATTGATAAAATAAGCTGCTGTGTGTAAAATCTGTCAGCAGTTAAGGTATATGCACCACTCGCTTTCCTTAGGTACATGCACCACTCACTTTCCTTAGGTACAGCCACCTCTCGCTTTCCTTAAGGGCAATATCTGCTTTGATTGACATATCTTAATTTAAAGAGGCACAAAACACACAGCCTGAGTTATCATTCTAATCTGTGGAAAATATTCTACCAGTTCATGTCACATAAAAAGTTTATGATCAGTGAAATGCAAATCCAGTAAAAAGAATAGCTATCTAAGCAGTTATCTTCAGCATCAGTTTTCTAAGCATTGAATTGCCCTAAAGTCACATATTCCTGACACTGGCATTTTATTTTATTTTATTTTATTTTTACATTTGATGACCAGGTAGATGATCTTGTCCAAGGACCCTTTCCAGACATGGCCCAGGCCATTATGGCTAGTTCATTTGTTAGCAGATATAGAGACACAACACATAAATGAATGATACAGTAAGTAATAAAATGGTGCAGGAAACAATATAGTACAGCTGGAGGTAGTCTGAAGATTTACAAATGATTTCATTTCTGTGGAGTGGACTAAAATAGCAGCACATTCAGTTTAACATTAAATTGAGAGAGCAATGCACAAAATAATATCAGAGAAATGAGAGAACGATATAGAAAATAATTTTAATTATAGGCTAGTTATACATAATGTAATAAGAGCCTACCAGGCTACAGTTACCAGATTGTTAGTATTTTGTTACTAGCTTTTTACATATTTACAGAGGTTATGAAATTAATTTGGAAACTCTTTACATATTTACATTGGTTACAACGTTCGTCCTGGTTGGTTAGAACCTGTGACTATTGTGCATGTTTAACTTACAAGTATAATTATCCACAGCATAAGAAATATGGGTATTCAAACAATATTTGTTAGTTTTCTCATGCCACAGCTTTTTGCTTGTTTTTAATAGTATAATGCTACTTGAGAGGTTCTCACTTTCAAAACTCTAGGGTGATGCGAACTTCAACTATACGAAGTTTGTAAGAAAATTTAATTAAAATAACTATGTATCTAGGCTGCATGATAGACAAACCTTATTTAAAGTTCATGCTGCACTTTTTTGTTAAGGTTATTTTTTTCTGGGCTGAAGAATCTTGTCCAATACACATAAAACATGACATTTCATGAAATCTATTGTATGGCCAAAATGCACACAAATAATATTAGAACATGCACAGCAGAGGAGCATTCTATTATAAAAAAAATGTTTTTCACAGAAATGGCTTTGTCCTAAATCTAAAATCCATTTTCATGACATATAGCCACCTGCTTCAAATAATATGATCTGCAGATGTACCTATTGAAAGATTGTAATGATTTCAAAGGGTTAGGATTTGGCATGATGGTTAAGGTGTTTACCTTACAAACACAACGTGCAAGGTTTGATTCTCATTTTTGGGAAATATGACTAGGCTTAAAAAGGGTCTCTGAGTTCATTAGTCTAGCAATAACTTATAAACAATAATGAATATTGGTGAAGGTGTGACCTTTTGATTTACCCCAAGTAATTAATCAATGGTAGCTCACAATGATGACAACATGGCATCTTTGCCCTAGTCCTGTTCCAGTTCATGGTGTTTCACACAATGCTAATCTTTTATATCATAAATACTGTCAATTACATTTGGATTTTTATTTTCTTTAAATTATTACCACTGATTGCCTTCAACATTGAACATACTTGGGTTTGCTTATCTATTATTTATCACTTGCATTCTTAATTTATACTGCATTGTTTTACTTGTAATATAGTTTAATGGCCTGTGTTGACTACACAGTATACTATATTCATTTTTTTTGTTTATCAGCTGCTTACATTTACTTATGTATTCTTTGTGGAGTTTTTCTCACTGGGCCTCCAGTGTAAATGAGCTCTACAGACTTTAATTTCCAAGACAGGCAATAAATACATATTTGCATGTATTTATGTGTCTATAATGCTTATGGTTTCTCAGCTACTTAACTAACCGCCAACAGGCAGTTAAGTGGCAAAATGAACTCTCCACCCTATTACTGGTCACAGTAGGAGCACCCAAGGCTCAATTCTTGGTCCATTGCTTTTCACCATATTCACCAACAGGCTCAGCACAGCCACCCAGCATGCAACCATCGTTCAATATGTAGACAACTCCTCCCTCATATGCTCAGCTTCCTCCCTACCAGAACTCCTACAAACAACCCAGCAATCTTTCCAAGACATTGAGAAATACCTCTCAGACTCTCAACTCATACTCAGTCCAAATAAAACAAAGCTTATTCTCTTCACTAATAGCCAAGTTCCTGATAACTCTCCCCTTCAGCATCTACTCAGCCAGTAAAACTAAAATTTAACCTGTTCAGTACACCAAGCTCCTTGGAGTCACAACTGACAATGTAAAATTTGACAAACACCTTCCAGATAACTGTTCAGCACTCAAGAGCATACTGCAGCCCTACTCAAACAGCAGGCCACTAAGATCCTCCAATAAACCACTAGTCAAACTAACTAAATCTAATAATTGTTATGATAACTCTCTATTCTCCCACCAAATATCTAAGTCCTGGAATTCCATGCCTCAGACAATACTAAATTCTAGCAACACATCTAAATTTAAACTACTGCTTAACAACACCTAACTAAAAACTGGCTTTGCTTCTGCACTAATCCAGGCTGATCATTCTGGCCTTCCTTGTTCATGCAACCAAAATATCTCTTCCCTTACTAAATTCTAACATCCAAACTATCCCTTCTCTCGTGGAATTTCAATTTCTCTCTACCTAACTCAAGCTTCCTACAGTTTCATCATATTCCCTCCTCCTTGTACTTCACCTCAACGTTACCTTAGCCATCACTGTTTAGAACAAGTAACTAGCAGAGCAACAATCAGCCATATTCTTGTACATATACCATACATGTATCTCATAAGTATTTACCACCAAAACCATGGTATTGATCTATGATCAGTCATTTTTCTATGATGGCACAAGCTATTTCATGCTAGTTTATTTGTTAGCTTTCTTTTTTTTCCCACCTTATATTACTCTCTCAATTTTAATTGTTTATGAATAAACTATTTACTACCTATATTTACCAAACGTATTGTTTGTAATGTGTTTTTGTAATGGAGTTTTTCTCCCCGGGCTTCCACTAAAAAATGGCCCAGATAAACAAATGTAAAATAAATCAGTATATATATATATATATATATATATATATGTATATACACACACACACACACACACACACACACACACACACACACACACACACATGGAGCTACTACTAATAGTCGATTAGTCGAGCCACAGAAATATCAATGATTTTAATGTTAACACACTCACAGTGAGAAAATGCCAGCACACTACAGCACATGCTCTTAGGTTAATCTGCGGAACATGCAAGGAAAATAATTTTTTATTATTTTGTAGGGGTCAAGCCCTTCTGCACCCATTTATATATATATATATATATATATATATACACACACACACACACACACACACACACACACACACACACACACACACATACGGATCTACTACTAATAGTCGATTAGTCGAGCCACAGAAATATCAATGATTTTAATGTTAACACACTCACAGTGAGAAAATGCCAGCATACTACAGCACATGCTCTTAGGTTAATCTGCGGAACATGCAAGGAAAATATTTTTTTTTATTTTGTAGGGGTCAAGCCCTTCTGCACCCATATATATATATATATATATATATATATATATATATATATATGTGTGTGTGTCCCCTTCAAAACATCTAAAACCCATAATATTGAATTTCCCAACATCTAACAATACAAATCACATGAAAATAACATCCACTCCACATATAATGACATATAATGACACCAAACTACCAAACACACTTTTTACTATATTTCTGCAGGGGGGCTTGATACAGTGGAGTTAGGAAATTAACTTTTTCCCACTGTAGTGCGATCTTGGAGTTGGTATATTTAATTTAAGAGGGGGTGCAGGGGGGGCTTGCACCTCTGCAGAAACGTAGTAAAAAGTGTGTTTGGTAGTTTGGTGTTGTTATGTGTGGAGGGGATGTTATTCTGTTGTGATTTGTAGTGTTAGATGTTATGAAATTCAATGTTATGGGTTTTAGATGTTTTGGGTTTTAGATGTTCTGGTGTCAATGTTATGAAATTAGATGTTATGTGTTTTAGATGTTTCAAAGTAGACCCATATATATATATATATATATATATATATATATACACACACACACACACACACACACACACACACACACACACACACACACACACACACACACACACACACACACACACACTACCTCCAAGATTGCACAATCTGAAAGAAAGGGCATATCCACCTAACCTGGAGACTGTTGATCTCATACAGCTGTTGACCATCTGCATATGTCGACCAGCTTTGGTCTACAATACACAGGTTTACCATACACAAGGGCAATTTATGTCAGGACCCCCCCCCCCCCACACACACACACACACAAGATATTTTCATTTATCACTTCACTGCACGTTCACATGCCTTACCATGCATCCACATTGCTTGTTCTGCATTTGATAGGTTCAGGGCTGATATGTTTCTGGGCCTGTCATAGCAGATGTTATAGTTCTTAAATTCCTAAGCCATAATGGAAATGTAACACACAAATTTGCAGTTTGACATTTCAAAATGCTGCAATATGTTGGGTTACATAATCTGAAAAGTGAAGAAAATGAAAAACTGATATATTTCAGATCGGGTGCAGTTCAGAGCTTAATTATGCTTGGACAATTGTTTCTCTCAAAAGCACAGAACCTGATATCTCAGTAATATAGATCATATGACAGGAATTTTACCGAAGTTCACAAATTGCAGACTTGGCACCAGGCACCAATAAACAGGAAGAGCTGGATATGAAGGTTAACTATTACATTGATTTGCTCATTCTGTAGGTAAGACTTATTGTAAAATGTAGTCTAATTTCAAGGTTAATTAACCGTAATGCAGGGATGTAGCCATAAACTTCCATTTTGTAATCACAGACTTGTATTGTTGCCCCTATCCCACTTCAAAATAAAAATGTAAGCATCTCATCAAATGTTCCTACAAATTTACATAAATCTATAATGTTCAGCTATTGCACCTGCAAACATAAAATGAATACTTGGATGAGTAATCCTGACTACAGGCAAGTTATATAGAGATCTATGTCATCTTGAGAAAATCTTCTGGTGGGTTTCTAACAGAAGCTCAGAAAAAGATAAAAACTGCATCCCTGTAAGGGCAGAGAGAGTACCTGGCTAAACCCTTGTCCTAATGGAATTTTGTTATTTACTGGTATAGCACCACTTTTACTTTCCCAAAGGCCACATACTATCAGTAAATTATAAAGTTAAGGCATAAGGAGTAAGTAGTGGAATCAAACTGATAATGTTTAAAACACAAATCCTAAAATGTCCACCTCCTTAAGCATAAAAACTCATATGTCCCTCTGGTAAATTTGCAGTGTCCTATATTATTTATCACTTAAAATATAGCTAGCCTGAAGAGTCTGCTCTGTGTTGCAATTAGTGTAAAGCCTGATTATAGGTGTGGATGAGGTAGGCTTATTTCCAGGGCAGCAGTGCATATTCCCTGCATGCTTGTGTCTAAGATGCACCTAGCAAATTGTTTAGTGATTCAAATCTGTGATCTTTTTGTATACCTTACTTTGTGTGGCACCATTGGTGTGACTTGAAACACCATATCCATGCTGGCCATCAGATTTAAGACTTTAAGATTCTTAGATTAAAATATTTAAAATAACTGGTGGGTAACGAACTGGATCCAGGCACCATAGTCCCTGTCCACTGTCAATTTTGCTACATCAGTTGACAACTGTGAGATTCAAACCTCCATCTGTCTGTGACCACATTTCCTTTGCACCTACATGTAGAGATGTGTGTCATTCTTACCCTGGTGCAGTATTCTGACAATCCTAATATCTTCTCCCATATCATAAAGAAACTTGCAAAAAGATCTACATGTTGTTGTTGTTGTTGTTTGTCTTTCGGCTTTTCCCGGTTAGGGGTCGCCACGGAGGAACTCCAGTCCACTAATGATTGGCAGTAGACTTTCACAAACGCCAAGGTGCCAGCTCGACGTTCAACCTTCAACGAAGGCACACCCATTTACGCATGTCTTTCGAACGCACACCCAACAGACTTTAATAAACTTGAAACCTGGTTTCAGAGACAGGTGCCTACTGCTTAAATATACAATAGTATATGCAGCTTATTTCATTACACAAAGGTCAAAATGGTCAATACCTATGCTTTCAGCATTACTTTAGTGAATGAGTCTTTCCTCAATGTGGTTTCTGTTTTAAGACTGATGGTGGTATGTGCACTTCTCAGAAAGTCATTGCTACAGATGATTTGACAAAATAATTTGGATATCTGTAGAAGGAACAGATTAGATTTGATCAACAAATTAATAATGCTGTCAAGAAACCCAATCAAAAGCTGTGCAGCCTTTTTAAGGTCAAATACAACCTTAAAAAATAATCTAGACTAAAATTGTTACCGTCTCACACATTTGTCCATAGTACTGTATAGATCTATTCTCCTTATTTTCCTGTCTGTCTATTCAATAGGTAAATTAAAGCAAACAAATATTAGTGTGGCCAGATTCATTACAAAGGAATACTGGAGTAAACATTAATAAATGCTGCACAAACAAGCTGCCCACTTTCTTCTTCAGTTATAGCTACTTAGCTCTGTAATAACAACAACACTTAGGACTGTCTTCATCTCTTTTCACCTTGCCTTCCTTTTAATAAAATATTTTGTATTTACCAAGCCCACCATTTTATTCCATTACTGTACGTGTGTATGTATGTTACTGCACTATACTGTGTTTTTTGCATACACTTTATATTACTTCACACTTGTGTCTTGAAGGTAGTATGAATCTCTATAAAAAAAAATCTGTCTCTGTAAATACTATTAAATTGTTTATGTAGAAATACCTTCTAGGCCCAGGTCACACCTGAAAAAGATCCATGGACCAGTCTGCTCACTCACTCAGCAAATGTTAAAATATTAAATAAATGAAAATATAAAGATATAATAATAAGATAATATAAAATAAAATATATATAATATATAATATAAATAAATATACATATGTAATATAAAATAAAAGATAAAATGAAGGAATGTTTTAACAACACTTTCCTAGACATACTCTCAATAGCCTAGCACTTACTAGAACTGTGAGAGTAAATTCAAACGACTCACCCTGGCTAACAAAAATACACCAAACATCTACTCAAGCTTAGAGACAAACCCTGGGCACAATATATGGCCAATAAAAAACAAGCCTCCCTAGATTACTACTGGCAACTATGAAATAAAACAAAAAAAAAACAGCTCAAGAATGATAAAAAGGCTTACTATAATGCCATGCAAAAAAACACCAAAACAATCCTCAAACATTCCGGGCTACTATAAAATAACTACTACAACCTGGCCAACCCTTGACTCCAACCCCCAACCACTACAAATACTACCGACAATATAACAACCAAGTTCAACACATATTTTACTAACTCCATACTATCACTAACCAAAAATGACAGCAATAGTCCCCTAACAATACTATAGGACTTATGGAAACTACTGCTGTCTTCTCCATCAAGCCCATCCAAACTAGCACCATCAATAAAATGCTAAACAAACTTAAGCCCACATCCCTCACTGCTGACAATTTGCCTACTAAATATCTGAAACTAACTGCCAATGCTGTCTCTTATCCAGTCTCTATATTAATACACTGCTTCATCACAGAACAGTATGTTCCCAAAATATGGAAAGTATCCTACATCACCCCATTACATAAAAGTGGAACCTCTACAGAGCGCTCTAATTACAGGCCAATAACAATTCTATCCCCACTATCCAAAATTCTACAGAGCTGTTTTCACTCCCAACTCATGAAGTAACTATTAGCCAACAACCTATTGGCCAATACCCAGCATGGCTTTCAACCTAACCATAGTACCACTGCTGGCCTAATAAGTTTCACTAATACAAGCAAGCAATTTAAAAATAATGGACAGCTAGTATCTTCCATCTTCCTAAACATGTCAAAAGCATTTAACACCATCTCCCATCAAAAACTTCTCAATTAACTTTCATCCCTAAAACTAAGCCATTCTGTCCTTGCATAGTTTCTAAATTACCTATCCAACCAGCAACAAGTCGTCAAATGGCAACGTGATCTCTCCTCTTTGTTACCTGTCACAGTCGGTGTTCTACAGGTATCAATCCTAGGTCCACTCCTTTTCGCTATTTCTTCACCAATAAACTCCATACTACTACCCACCTCACCACTATCATACAATATGCAGATGACTCCACGATTGTCTGTGCTGCACAATCCCTACCACAACTCCAAAAAATAACTAAACAGTCCTTCCCAGATATAGAATCTTGGCTCTCTAATGTCCAGTTAATTCTTATTCTCAATAAAACTAAACTAATGATTTTTTTTTTAAATAGCAAACCCTTGACTGTAAATCCCCCTTTCTTATCTATTTATCAAACAATACCAAAATAGACTCAGTATCCCACACAAAACTGTTAGGAGTCACCATTGATAATAACATGAAATTCAATAAACATATATCTCTAATTATTAAAAAGCTTCACATAAAACTCGGCTCTCTTTACATAATCAAACCATACCTCACCACCTCAACTAGGCTATTTCCAGGACACACCTACTCTTGACCCTCCTATATGCCTCTCCCATCTTCATCAACCTCAAGAAAATAAACCTAGCTAAGCTTGAAACCTGCTACAAAATTGCTAGATCTGCCACCGACTCACCTCATAGATTCCATCACTGCACTGCACTTCGTCAACTTAACTGGTTAGAACTTCCCAACCTCTTAATCTAAACCCAACTCACAACTAACCATAATGTTATATACCAACCTGAGAAGTGTCCAGCACTTCAAAATCAACTACATCCCTACTCCAGTAAAAGACTCCTAAGATCCTCTGACAAACTCCCTACTACAAGTTACAAAATCTAGTAATAGTTTTGGGGATTTAGTCTACCCAACCATATCTCCAGGACTTGGAACTTTATCACTCAACCTACCCTTGCAGCCAAGAACCCCACACAGTTCAAAACTCTTCTGAATACTCACTTAGCTGACTCCTGGCTCTGCTCATGCTCAGCTCCCAGATAATCCCCATTCCTTCTACTCTGTAACCCTCACCCTTTCCTCTAGTATCTTCCTTACATATTTTATCAAGTATTTCTTGTACTTCTGTCTCTACTTTATCTTTTTATGTATCTACTTTATTTATCTATTTTATGTGGACTTTCAAAACTAAATGCATATATCCTGTAATGGTGAATTGTCCTTAGTATGTAATTGATTGTATACCACTAGGTACTTTAACCATTTCGATGTTCAATATGTATCTTTTGGAACTTCCACTACTATTGTTTGTAAATTATTTATAACTGTATATGCCTTGTAAATAATGTGACTGTTTTACTTCTATGGTTTGAGCCTTTCTCTCCGGTCCTCCCCTGAAAAAGGGCTTTATGTCCAGTCAGACCATCCCGGTAAACAAATGCCAAACAAATAAAATTTATTTATTTTATTTTATTTATTTTACATTTGTTGACCGGGCTAGTCCAACTGGATATATATCCATTTACAGTAGAGGCCCGGGGAGAAAAGCTCCAGTACATGCAAAAAAAAATAACACTGGTATCTCACAAAAAGTTATTTTAAAACAATATAAAAGTTTAAAAGTTTAAAAAAGAGAATTACAAAACCAATTTAAAAACATATGCGATAAGTTCAACAAATTGAAAAATAGGCAAACTTTTAAGAAGTAACTCTCAACAATAGAAAGTGTAAGTTTGGAGCTCAGAAAGGGGGAAGGGTAGCAAAAATTAATGTGGGGAGACATACTTTCAGTCGGGATTAGTACAAGGACATAGCCATTGAGTTTTAAGATGTTCCTTGATATGTTTTTTGAACAGTGAGGTAGAGTCTTGATTAGTTATATCTTGAGGGAGTAGATTCCATTGTTTACCTATGGAATTTGAAATTAACGCATCTCCAGCTTTATTGTAAGATTTAGTTGAGGATACTAGGAGTTTATTAGCAGAGCGAAGTGTGGCTAGATTTTTATAAGGAGAAATCAGTCTTGCCAGGCTAGGAGTATTGTCCGGGAAGTGAAGGGTCTTGTGAATGACAAGTAATTGTTGGTAGAGTAGGTGGTTGTTAAGCTCTAGCCAGTTTAGTTGTTTGAGGTTGTGACAGTGGTGAGTTCTGAGGGGCGTAGCAGTAATGAATCTGGCTATACTGTTATAACAGGTTGAGAGTTTGCTAATGTTATTTTTAGATAAGGAAGTATATATAGCTGAGGCATAGAAAAGGGTGGAAATCAGGTGGGTCTGTGCAATGTTTTTTCTGGCTGCTGGGGTAAGGAAGGGTTTAATTCTGTAAAGTGTCCCAATTTTTTTATTAACAGCTTTAATAGTAGTGTTAATATGGTCATCAAAGTTGAGATGGTTGTCAATGGTTACACCTAATAGTCGTGTGGTTTTATCAGGGTTGATAGATGTAGCATTATTTGAGGAGATAGTGAAGAAGGGTATAGGAGATTTATTAGTAGGAATAAAGAGAAGAAGCTTAGTTTTTGGGGGGTTAAGGAGGAGGCAGTGTTGCATAAACCATTTTTCAACGTTTTGGAAAGTTATTTGGGTGATAGACTGGAGGGAGGAAACATCTTTAGCAGTGCAGATCAAAGTCGAGTCATCTGCATATTGGATGCCGGTAGCTTGTGGCACATTCAAATAAAGGTCATTGATAAATAATGAGAAAAGAAGGGGTCCTAGGATTGATCCTTGAGGAACACCAATATTTACTGGAAGTAAGCATGATAGATTGTTCCCCCAAAGCACTGATTGTTGCCTATTTACTAGATAACTTCTAAACCATTGTAAAGAATGTGAGCTGAGAGAGAAAAGGTTGAGTTTTTCAAGAAGTATATTATGGTTAACCATATCAAAAGCTTTTGATAGATCTATGAATAGTGCTGAGAAGAAACAATTATTATTGCGATTATTATTTATGGAGTCAGAGAAGGAAAGGAGAGCAGTGGTAGTGCTGTGGAAAGGTCTAAAACCATGTTGACAGTCAGCTAGAAGTTTGTTTTGAAGAAGGTAGTTAAGAAATTGTTTGTGTATGCATCTTTCCATTATCTTAGCTAATGGGGACAGTAAGGCAATGGGGCGAAAGTTGGAGAGCTCAGTAGAAGAGCCCCCTTTATGTAGAGGAATTATATGAGATATTTTCCAAATGGTGGGGATGTTTCCTTCAGAGATAGTCCTATTAATCAAAATAGATACAGGGAGATAAATAGCTTTTGCAGCTATTTGTAAGTATTCAGATGGGAGTTGGTCAGCAGATGGGGTACAAGGTTTGAGTTTGCTGAGAAGCTTATAAATAATGGATGAAGAGACAGGTTGAATTTGAAAGGCTTTAGATGAGACTGGAGAGGTATGTTGTGGGGATACAGTAGGAGTGGGTAATGAATTAGCTAGGGTTAGTATAGCTTCTGTAAAGTACTTATTAAAGGCATCTGGGATCTGAGAAGCATTGTTGAGGTTAAAGCCAGAAGGGATGGGAGTAGGCGAATATCCTGGTTTAAGAAGTTTATTAACACCCGACCAGAATTTTTGAGGGGTATTTTGATTAGCTTTTTGTAGGTGAAGATAGAATTCTTTTTTGTCTCTAAGAGTATCTTTCTTGGTGGCATTTCTTAATTGTTTGAAAAGCAGATGATCAGATGGACATTTGGTAGCTCTCCATTTAGCCCAGGTTTTATTTCTAAGGATCATTTTTTCTTTAGTTTGTTTTGTTAGCCATGGGGCAGTCTTGGCTCTTAACCTAGTAGAGCGTAATGGAGCGTGATGATCAAGAATTTGTAGAAAGGTTTTGTTAAAATAGGCTACTGCTTCATTAAGTTCAAGGTGTGTCAAAGGTGACCAGTCACATGCCTGCAATTCAGCAAGGAAGTTATCAGGGTTGAAAAATCTTTTTGAACGGCATATTCTTAGGTTATGGGTATTAGGATTATTTAATTTTTGTCTGAAGACATATGTAAGTATATGATCACTAATGCTGTCTGGGAGGGTTCCTGGAGTATAGCTAATGGGGGGGTGATTAGTAAGGATTCAGTCCAAAACTGTCTCTTTATTATTTGGTTTATGGATTCTAGTTGGAGTTGTTATTAATTGCGAGAAACCATACAGATTAATAAGGTTGGTAGGCTGCTGGGATGAGCAGGTTTTCCAGTCAATGTTGAAATCACCAAGTATTATGGTTTCTTGGGGTAGGTGGATTGAAAGTGAACTAAGTAAGTCTTCTAAAATTTGAATATTATTACCAGGGGGAAGGTACATGCAAATTAGATAGATAGCTTTATTGTTGTTAATCTGAAGTTTGGTTGATAAAATTTCAGCTTTGTTGCCTGTTAATGGAAGCTCATTAAAAAGGGTAACTTGTAGATTAGATTTATAGATTATGGCTATACCGCCACCTTTTTTCTTCATGCGATCATATCTAAGTATGTTATAGCCAGGAGGGGTAATTTCCTGGTCTTGGGTAGAGGGTTTTAACCAAGTCTCTGTGAGACATAATATATCAAATGCGTGCAAGTGAAGGAGTGCATGGAGGTGGTGAATTTTGTTGTTGACGCTTCTAATATTCAGGTGAGCTATTAGAAGGGAGTTGGTTGCTTTGGTACATGAAGAATGAAGAGGTGACAGATTAATATTTGAATCATATTCATTCATGATAGAGGGACCAGGATTTGGATGAACATCACCATGTAGGAGGAGGTGGTGATGGGAGAAAGATAGTATTTTTAGAATTTTTAGTGAGATATTAAGAATCTTTTTATTAAAGCAGAAGGTCATGTGAGATATTCTATGGTATTTTGGTAGTAAATATTTGGAAGAACAGGTAATGTTACTATGATTAAGGGTACTGAAAAAAGAGGAAGGTAGAGTTTGTTGCAGATGAGGGTTTTGTTCAAATAAAGTGTATATTTCAAAAGAGGTGGTGTAGTAGGATAAAGAAAGAGAGGCTGTAGCAGTAGTAAAGAGAAGGATATGTAAGCAAACTGTTTTTAGTGATGGTGACATGGTAGTGAATATCTGAAAGGATAGTAACAGTTATAAAGGATGTTCAGATTAAGAACAAGTAGATCAGTATTGATATGTGAAGTAGGGAGTAAAGAAGATTAGTAATCATAAATTACTATAGGAGATAGTTAGATTGAGTCCAATACGATGTAAAATGTTAGATAGGTAGTAAGTGAAGTTTAAAGTAGGGCAAGGTATTAAAATAATAGAAGATGAGAATGCAAGAGACAACGTTAAATTGAATTTGAAAGTAGATATGAGTCAGTTAGTTTTAGAGTTGGAGGTCAGAGATGGGTGGTTAAGATGGAGGGGAGGGAAGAAAGAGAGGTATAAGTTAAGGGGAGGGGTTTAGTAAGATGGCTGGTTATAGGTTAGGAGGAGTAGGGGGAGTGTCTAGTGAGGTATAAGTTAAGGACCCCTGGGGGTGGGTGGGATATGGGGGTAGGGAGGGGAGCGGAGCGGGGCAGACACAAAAAGGGCGAGAGCAGTGGTAGAGAAAACAATCAGGAAGTAATTAGCCAAGGTAAGTAGGCTGGAAACAAGCGATGATGTGAAGATAAGGGATAAGAAAAGAGATACTGCACTTGTTTTTTAGGCACAGTGCCCTGTACTACCCGTACCCAATGCGTGGGTTTATATCGGAACATCGAAGGCTGATAAGTCCGACGCTCACAACTTCGAACTTCAAACCCCGAAAGCTGACAACATCAAACCACAGAACGGAGATCACAATAGAGTGTGGGAAGGGAAGATTTCCCTTTACTGCACTATAGTGCGATCTCGGAGTTGGTACATTTTAAGTAGCGGGGGGGTGGGGGTGGGGGGTGCAGGGGGGCTTGCCCCCTGCATAGCGTGTTTTTTTTGGGGGGGTAGTTAGTATTCTTTTTGTACGTTCGATGTTGTTAGCTTTTGAGGTTTGCAGTTCGAAGTTGTGAGCTTCGGACTTGTGCATCACACCATCACTATCTCCATAAAATGGCAGTTGTGGGACTTCTGATCTATAGATGCTTAGCTGCCTGGAGAGAGTAAATAGCAGAAAAAGGAAAGGTGGAGACCTGTTTGACTGCTTCCTGCTTGGTATTTGGAAATCCCCCTTTCTTTTGACATTCAGGACAGAAGATCAGATGACTAGTTAGGAGTCTAATACTAAGGAATGGTTCCAGTCACTGGATGGAATTGTTGAATAACATGAACATCCTCGATACCACTGTATGATATGCAGTCAAATGTCCTTGGACCATTGCGGGTATACTGTTTGATATCACATTTGCATATTAAGTTACTTAACCTCTTACACTTTCTTTCTTTCTCTCACCTGACCACTCCCACTCCAGATTCTTGAAATTACCTACTATAAAAGGCCTTGATGGTTTCCAAAAATAATATTGTTTTTTAAAGAGTGTCATTTGGTTGGCAGTGGTATCCATCTAACTTGAGTTTCATATGTAGGATTTGTGTTGACTACTCTGGTGTCTAAATTTGCGGTAATCGCCTTTGTCTCTAAATTATTTTTTTTATGGGAGGGGGTATATGTGTGTAGAATTTTAATTGTCTAAATTTGGGGTAATGCCTTTTAAATATGATGTTACTAGTTTCCCAGACTGCTGCTTTGAAACTGGTTCGCTGTTTTCGAGTGTTCCTTTGCCATTTGATCTCTTGTACACGTTACTGTTAAATATGCAAGTGGTTGTGCTTTTTGGTTTTACAGTCAAACGTTACTATTTGTGCATCTTTCCTTCAAGGCTTGCACTAAAAACTGCCAAGATGATCTACATGACAACCTGGTTATCAAAGTATAAATTAGTAGATATTTAATAATATGCCTGGCGCATTCTGTTCATATGCCGTTCCCGAACCTTTTGGTTCTGCCGGTATCCCAATAACTAAGGCTACACAACAGATGTCCAGGTTACCAGCACTTAAAAGCCCCATCCTTCTAATTTATACAGTGGAGAGCTAAATTTATTCTGAGCATACCATTTAATATAAATCGCTACTGTTGAAACCTAAATGATAACGCGTTGGTGGAAACCACCCAAATCAGGAAAAGTTTGACCTATTCATTATGGTGCATTTCCTGTGACAGCTAGACATCATAAAGCAGGTGAAGAATAATTTAGGCATTTAGCCTTCTTTATTTCTTAAGATAAAACAGCTATATTAACAACAACCGTCAAATTAATTCAGTTTAAACTTAAACGCCATTCTTATTAACACAAGTACCAGTGCAGGTAAACACAATGGAAGTACTTCCGTCGCTAAAATCACATTATAAAGGTAATGCAGTTCTGCACCCCCTAAACGAAACTTCTCAAGGGGCAAGTTTGACAACTCACCAATGATGTTTTCTAGTGCTGCCTTCTTCAGTCAAAAGCTAGGAAGGAAATGTAAGCGTCCCAAACCAAGGAAAATGTAAGAAGTATGGTTGTATATTAACAGAAAAAAAAAACATGCAGGCAGTTAGCTTAAATAAAAAAATAATAATAAACACTCTGGGTCCACTATAACTACAGACGTGCAAATAAGTTAAAATGATATTAACAGACTGTTTATGCCTAAGGTCAAATTCCTATCTTGTCAGACGGGCAGGCTGTACGTTTAGTTTACAGTAGTTGCTAATGGCAACGCCTGTAGGAAAAGCTCAAACAGCTTCTCTTATACAACGCTTGTAATATTTCGAGTTCACTTTGTGAAAGAAACTGTATTTTTAATATGTATATATTACCTAACAGAAATTCTTTTAGCAAAGTTAGAATACTTTCGATAAAACGAACATAAAACTGACATAAAATTGCATATCAAAATAAGCATCCCCCAGTCGTATATATATTAGTTATAGGCTAACTGCCCTTGTGAACCATTTTTAAGCCTAACCAATTACCCCATGTGGGAATCAAACCTTGTAGCTTGTGCCTATAAGGTAAGCACCTTAACCATTATATCAGTCTCCCTATCCAATAGTTTTCTTAGCAGATGGCAGACTGACTTCTTTTAAAATATACTGCTAGTGTGCCCTGTTTTATTTTTACTGGGGGATGGGGGGGGGGTTTCGCTGGATGCAGGGACAGTGTTAGTATTTTGGGAGCCCCCAGCAAATGTCAAGTTGGGGGCCTCTAGGCACTCCTAGCCTATGTATCACCCTATTACTGCCACCCTCCTAAACAACCTTTTAGTTCATGATGCAAACTTTTAGGAGTAGTACCCATAGACTGACCTGTGGCTACAATGCTCCTAAAGTACAACAGGCCTATGTTCCACATTATCTTCGACAATCTCACAGAAGGACATTCACAGTTACTGGCATTTGGTTGCAACAATGATGCATTACAGGGATTCTATGTACATGTCTGGATTTAGATGAAATGGTTTAATGGTGTCCTAGTCTCATTGTTTCAGCCTCCCCCAGACACACACCCTGCAGCCCTCCCCTCTGTTTCCCCACATCTTGGATTCCCTATACCATGCACATTACTTTTTTCCCCTTTCTCACATTTTGCCTTACTCTTCAACATTTTCAAGAAGCCATAATTGTCCATATGCTCTGAAGTGCATTTTAAAGTTTTTTTTTTCTTTTTATAGCCTTTTCATCCAATAATGGCTTGAAAAGAAATTAAGATTATGAAAAGAAATTCAGTGCTGTTGTTCATCTTTTGTTTTCCTTGTATCTTTTCGACACACTTTTCCTGATGAACACAGAGCAGTAATAACCATTTAGGAAACAACTTCAGATAAGCCAGGGCCCAAGAAGCCATAGAGTCATAGATGTTCTGGGGTATGTTTTAGAGCATTTCCCCACCTCTTAATCCAATGTTATCCTAAACAAAACCCACAAGTAAGAAACAAATTTTACTCTTATTTTTTTTCTTTCAAGGAAGACATAATTTGTGCTCAAGGCTTAATGTTCAAACATGACAAAATAGTAGCTCACAATAAACTAGCAAGCCAGTTGTCTGGATTCATAGGTCCTATCTGAGAAAACTGCTTGCCTCCCTAACCCCCACAAAAAGACAGTCACTGCCTTTGCATCCCTCTGGTGTCAGACTGGGATGTAAGCAGAAGTATTTCAATTGATTGCTAACTTTTATACATAGCATGCCTCCTCACTCCTCAACCCTAACTATCAAAGGCAGCTACCTGTATACGGGCTTGATGTGAACGTGAAAAATGATTGCAGCAATGTATTCTACCTTGTTGCTCCTAGACAGTATGCTACCCCTACATAAGCTATAGTAACCTTCTTTGTAAACCTCTGAGGTCTGTGAGAAAAGTAAAAGAAAAAATGACCACCCTGTCCTCAGCCCAATCAATAACGACCTCATGTGCACACACCTCTATGGTTTGACTGTGATGAAAATTAAAGAAGTAATAAGTTTGTAATCCCCTCCACATAACCTACAGCAGCTTTCTGTACACACACATCTGAGCAGGGCTGGTTTTAGAATGAGTACGGATGAGAGCAGAGACCATTATCTGCTTTATCATAACAGGGTCAGCCCTGTTCAAGTTAAAGAGCATAATCAGAAGAGTAACATTTTTTTTGTCATTTTTCTCCAACCAGCAACAGCTTTTGTGCCCCCCACACCCACACAGTCAAGAATGATTAAGGGAGCTCCCTGTATCAATTTATACAGTCTGGGAAGTGGAGGCCCCCAAACTCCTTGAATCTCAAAGTGTCTGAATGTTTTTTGATATATCTTATGCATTACTTTTGAAATATAATTACTTGTTAGCTACATTTTTTACTGATACCCAGAAGAATAATGTGTGTCCTGGTATTATTGGGTGTATGCAAAGATAAAAATCTGTGCTATATTTTACACACACACACATATACAGACACACACACATATAGACACACACACACACACACGCACGCACGCACGCGCGCGTGCACACACACACACACACGCCATAGCAGTACTAGTTTTGTACTTATTTTAGCAAATAGCAACACATTGTGCAATACTAGGGTTGCCACCTTTCTTCATGGTGAAAACCGGAGTAAAGCTATGCCCCTCGCGTCACCAGTAACCCCGCTCACCCCACCCCCTTTCCTGCCCACATTTCGCCCATTCTGTGACGTCACGATGACATCACTCGGCGGGGAACACCCTCTTTTTTCGTTCCTGCTGCCTGCTTTCGGCTGATTTACTATGCTTTTCTGTAAAAAAAAGCATAGTAAATCAGCCTATTTACAAACTCTGATAGTCTGCTTCCTTTTTGAAACAGAATACCGGAGTTTGTACAGTGTTTTCCAGACTACTGGAGAATCAGTTTGATTTCCAGATAGTCCGGAAAAAAAACGGAGGGGTGGCAACCCTATGCAATACTGGTCCTGCCATACCAAATCAGTGAATGATGTTTAGCAGTCGCCAAAAAGCAGCAGGGGTACGTAACTTAAATTTACTTCAATGAGGAATAATGCATACCTGACACTGTGTCTCATTTCACAGACCTTCCCTGATTTTGCTTTGTCCTTCATAAAAAGTTTGATTTGCTGGTAAATCATTCAGAATTACAGACAGACAATAAATCTAGACATCAGAGTTTTATACTTCTTATTGTAAAAAAATGCATGTTGATGCAAAGAGTGTTATTCTATTAATTTCTTTAAATGAATTAGATGAATATTTAAAACATGTTCCTGATTTTGAGCCTCTATTCTGCTATTATTTTTAGTGTTGTGAATTTTTCAGCAAAGAAGTTGAGAGTTATAGTATCTGGTATTCTACCAGTATTTATAAAACTCCCTGAAAGAAAAAAAAATCCCTGAAGATCAGAAGCATCAGCTTTTCTTAAAATCCATGGTTTACACTGAGATCAGTCACTCTAGGCTACTGATCTTTCTGCTGCTTACCTTGCTTATATTATCACTTTTACCCTAACAGTATCATATCACTGCCCTGCGTAATTGTTTGTTTGTGTCTTTCCTCTTTTCCCGGTTAGGGGTCGCCACAGCGGAACTCCGGTCCGCTAATGACTGGCAGTAGATTTTTACATACTGGCTTGCCGGGCCTAACGTACAACCTTCAACGAAGTAACGCCCATTCACGCATGTCGCTACACAGAAGACGCTCTAACTGAGAATCAAACAACAATCAGGAAATTAATACATTTTCCCCTCATTTTCCCCAAACAGAAGCAGCTTATTTGGGGTCCTCACACAGTCAAGGATGATTAAGGGCCCCCTTTGCAAACACATGTATTGCAGATATCTAAAGCTATGTTGTCGGTTTTAGTGGAGAGACTGTCCACCAGTAGGGTTTAACTAAGCCAGGGGCACTACGTCAGTGGCAAAATATTTAATGGAATTGTGAAACCTGTTATTTGATAAAACATTGTTCTGTAACCAGAAATATCTTTGAATTTTAACGGAGATATAAATAAGAATTATTACCCACCTGGTTTATGAAGTATACATGATTGCTGTACTAGCTTTTGTTAATTTTTACAGACATGTTACAGAATATCAAGATAAGATAACTTGCTCTGGTTGGGGGCACCCAGTGACCGCAGGGTTCACTGGTGCCTAAAGAGGCTATGGCTGGATGTTAAATAACATGTTCTTAATGAATTCTGGATTTTGTTTGGAAAGGAATGGCTCAGTACCCGTGCCACTATAACTAACTCTGTATCTACAAATAATTTCTTAAACTGATTTTTCCTGTTTTTCCTGCAGCTTATCAATCTAATTTTTTGGTCAAGAATTTTGGATAAAAAAATGGAGGGGCAAAAGGCCCAAAATCATGGACACTTTGTGAATGTTACTCTAATCCAAAAGTTAATTGAAAATCAAGCTTTGTATCATCATGTATTTTCTGAAGAAAGCTTCATGAATCTGTAATGCCGGCATAAACTATAACAGCATCTGCATTCTAGACTGCAATTTATGCACTGCCCAGTGTTCTCTATTATCGGTAATATCTGGTATTTGTCCACGGTCCAGATTTTGTCTGGCACTCATCATTTGTTCTAAAACTATTGCTGACTATATTAAGAGTGCCAACATTAAAAAGTGTCTCTGACTTGGGGCCTTTTCCCTAATTAATTTTAGCTTTCTCCATAAGTATGAAAGCAAAAGTTAAGTGGCAAACAGCGGACAAGTATGCTTTGTAGTCCTGCTCTTTTAACCAGTTAATATGTAAGCAACTAGTTGGCAAGTATCAGTGGGACAAGGTTTCCACTTATTGATTTTAATTCACTGAGATGAAACCCACCAAGCTGACTTGTATATAGAAGATCACGGTCAGTGCAGTTTCTGTTTGTGTTTCGGCAACAGTTCACTGTCTGTAGTGTCATCCTTTTTTCCATGGGTATGTCAATATATATGAGTAAGGGGGGTGTGAAAGATGAAGTAGGGAAGCAATGTTTCTTTTTTTGATGGCTTGAAGTCTCACCAGTTTTTCCTGTGGTCGAGGGTCAAGACTTCTGCCTATAGCAACTTGAGTTGAGGGCTTATAGTAGAATCATTTGGATTTCAGGTCACTGAAACAATTACATTTTAATGGACTTATATTCAAACATTTAAACTTTTTAAATGTATTTATTAAACAAGCATGTTTTTATATCCACTTGCATGCTTTAGCTATAAATATGTACTTAGTATAACAGGATCATGTGCACATTATATTTAATCTAATTATTTAATAAGTCTAGAAGGTCTCTCAAAACTACTGGACCTTTTACCACAGATGACCAAAACTGTGATCAGTGTAAGAATTCATACTGATAGAAGCTGACTCATTCTGTGAATCTGTAGCTGTACTTATTACAGTCTGCTTCTGACATTTAACCCTTTTGCTTCTAGAAAGATTTAACATTCCTGAACTAATAACCTTGAAACTTAAATGAACATTTCTGGAACACAGATTTTTAGACTGTTTTATCCAGTTTTTAACTTTAAACCACACATTTACTGGTACCGTTACTGTAGAAGTACTGTTTGACATATTTATACCACTTACATTTACTGATTTATTTAAACCTTTCTGAGATTTACTGTCTGACTTAGCTAGAAAATGCATTATAACAAAAATGAATCTGAAGATTTTAGGTTCGACTCCTGGTGGGCTCACCACTGTAAGAAGTAATATGACAGGTGGACACTGGTATGAACTGGAAATAACTGGAATACACTGAAATGAGACTGGAATGAATCTCTTTATCTGTTAATTACCCAAACTTATGCAGAACTGGTGTCAGTCTCGGACCACATTTTCAGAATAAAGTCTGCACATACTGTAGTTTGGTTAAGAATGCTTTATTATGTACAATGGCGGTAGATGCCAGCAATATCAGAATACTGTCTCCAATAACATTGCTGATAAACTGAAATAATCCTTAGCTTCTGCATTCATATTCTTCATCTTCCTTTCATCCTGAATAGTATAATTAATACTCTAGAATGATAGATATTTGACCTGACTTCTGCACTCATGCTCTAATGTCTGTACTGCAATGACTTTCTGCATGTCAGTCCAAATTAACTTACTTAACTGTGTCTGAAGTATTTCCTAATAATCTACATGCCACTTTAGCCTTGGTTCTCAAGCCTTGTTCCATACAAACAAAATGTGTTTGTATTCAAATGCATTGCACATTCTGTTATCAGTATTCCTGACTGAAGGTTATTTTCACTGATTGAAAGTGCATTCACTGAAACTATATGCACACTGTGAAGGCCTGCTTTAATATGGCTGCATTTCTAGACTTATGCAAAGAAAATGCTGTTTTTGTACATTTAAATTATATTTGTTACAATCAATAAGAGTTGCTTAAGACATCTGTCCAAAATAGTTTTTATGTTTTATGTGAGGAGGAGAGCAAATCCTTATATTCCCATTGCAGGGAATTGTACCCCAGATGCTCCATAGTTTCAGATGTCGGCCCCTAAACTTTAATTTTCATGCTACTTGGCATCTACATTATGAACGTCTAACTACATCCATAATTTGTTTAAAATCTAGTATAGCTAATTAGAATTCAGAAGACAGAAACATGCAAACTTGCAAGCCACCCTACGACTGTGCAGATGCTGATGAATAGAGACAGGATATCATAAAAACAGTACCCACAAGCATGAAGAAGAAAATTTAGAATTAGTATAATAAAACTGTATTCAGGACTATTGTTACCCTGAGGTTGGTATTATGTGGAAAGCAGACAAATACTTGGTTTTGCACAATAAATAAATAAATAAAATTCAAAATTAAGAGTTTGCCTTTCTCCTTCCTTTAGACAATATGTATTAGAAGACCATGTGCCAGAGTACACAAATGTGTCCAAATGTGCTGTGGCAGAAGAAAGTCAACTCCATAATTTACTATATAATCTTATACAAGCTTCTATTTGGAAAGCAAAAAGCTCCTCATTAAAGTGAATATTCTTTAAAAATTATTAAAGGTAGTTTTGCTGGCTGCACTGTAAAATACACACACTTTAAAGAAAAAATTTATACAAAGATAGTCTTGGACATAGGCGCTCAAGTAGTGAGGGGGGTAATGATTTCTGGAAAATAGTATGCTAAATCATAGGCTCCCTTGTATATGACTGTCTTCTCAAATTACAAATGGAATATTGGAAACCATGTTTTTG
>NC_056737.1:1401688250-1401788250 GCF_019279795.1 Protopterus annectens
ATAACAGATTAGTTTGTTTTTCAATTGAATTGTACAGGATATAGGTCACATTAAAGGTGGGAAAAGTTGTGAAATGATTTATTGTGGTCTCATTTTTTTTATATCACAAAATCCTGGCATTTTAACAGGGGTGTGTAAACTTTTTATATCCACTGTATGTATATATATATATATATATATATATATATATATATATATATATATATATATATATATAAGGGTTGCCAACTTTTCATGTCAAAAATTCTGGACATGTGCGTAAAAGTAAAATATGTGTAATTTTGGTACCCCCTCCCTTCCCCCATGCAGCCATTCCAGTGTTCCATTATTTGGCTATTTCTCCATTTCTTCCCAGTTGCCATAAACATTGTTCAAAACTCTCAGTGAGCATACTCTTTTCAGCTGTACTTCTACAATAATTACAGGTGTTTGGATTTAATTTAAAACTCGTATTTCAAATTTTATAGCACAAACACTGATAGACATTTGCTAAATAAAGTAGTACAGTCTCACAATGAAAACAACTTAGCATTAAATCTGCCTTTGAAACTCACATTCACTGAAACAGCATTGAAACCCACATTCAAAGAAAATGCATCTGGGCAGTCCTGGATTAACTTTACCTTTGGGCTGTTTGCAAATCATAGACCCCTTACATTCATTTTTAGGATAATGCAAAAGTTCTTTGGTTCACCTTTCTGACTGTATTAAAGTATAATATGTAATAATTAAATTATATTCCCTGTATAGTACAGGACCACTTGTTATAATACTATGTTTTAAGTTTGTAATTTTAAACATTTCTTCAGTAATCAATGCAACAAAACATATGAACCAACAATGGCAAAACTGCCCAGTTCAGAACAGTTCATCCATAAAAGACCACACAAACTTCTGTCATTATAATCCACCAATATCGGTCAATATGCACAATCAATGAAGAAGTAAAAGTCATATGAATAATTCCACATTAAAGAGATCTGTAACAAATGAAAAAGTTGCAGCTAGCAAACAACTTTATATTTCAGTGTTTCATCTACAAATTCAGTGCCTGCTGCCCTTGAAGAATACATTGCCTATGTTGCATTAAAAAATGATAAGCTGGTAATTTTGCAATAGGGAATGGATGACAAACAGTAAACAGATTCAGAGTCATTAACATGAGATTCCTCAAACAGTTATGGTATTATCTTTCAGGACTGTTTTCTATAGTGGTATGTTGCATAACATTTGGGCAGAATCTCTAACGGTTACAGAACTAATCTGGAGCAGTAGATAATTATGAGAAGGTGCCTTACAATAGTGCTATCCTGTCGCCTGCTCAGCTTTCAGATTGGGTTTCTAGCTTGAAGTGCATTCTCTGCTTAGTAAACGTGTAAATGGCTCCAAGCTGCAGCCTCACATCTATCCTGACCTTACATATTCTTAAAAGAGGCAACAGAAGTGGTAGCGGTTCTAGTGTAATACGTTTTGGCAGAACCCTATTAAAACAGAAATTATAGTTGACCTTCTGGGTATATGGTAAATGTGCATTTCTGCAACAGCCAGGTAAGCTCCACAACCCCCCCCCCACACACACACACACACACACACACACACACACACACACACACACACACACACACACACACACACACACACACACACACACACACACACACACACACACACACACACGCACACACCCACACACACATTTCTCACAATGGGCAGTAAATGGTGACTTTCCAAAACATTGTCCTTCCTTCCTAGTCTTCAAGATGCCAGGTAATCAAAACTAACAAAACAGCAAAACAAAAGCACGCCTTAATGTTTACCTTTAAAATACACCAGTCTTTAAATATTTAAATGGTAGCAATGAGCAATTGTCATAGTAAGGAAAGACATTGCACAGTTTGGAACCCTGATAAAATGCATAAACCCTTAAGCTAATAAACAGAGCATCAGCCACATAAATTTAAATCAGACTAATAACATTCTTTACTTAAAATAAGTTTAAGCATTTTATTTTCAAGTAAATATGCAGACAGTAAAAGGCATACACAAAAACTGAAAAAAAAACATTTAAATAGCAGAATACTATCAGAAAAAAGTCCAGCATCTAGAGTAAAAACCACATTTCTTGCTAAATAATTGGTGTGCCCTCACTTCTAGCTGTTAAATCCAAATGGAATTTCTGAGTCCTTAGTGGCAGCATAACTCTGACTCCACAGGTATCATTAGCAAGCAAAGCAAAACTCCTGTAGCTCCTCTACTTCTAGACAAAGTTATGCCACAAGAAAAGAAAGAAAGAAAAACAGTTTTCAGGAAGGAAACTTTAAATGATTAGTGGGTTCCCTGGCAGGCCACAGCAATACTTGTTTCATTTTATTTAAACCCTAGGAATGCTAAACCTCTTAGAAATTATTTTGCTGTTTCTTCTACAGAAATGCATGGAAACACTGATACACAATCAGAAAACAAACCATTGAAAGGCACATTTTGACTACTGAATAAAACAAGACCGTCACTTACATGCCCATTCGTGGTCCGTCTGTCCACTGCACTGTTGTGCAAATTCCGCACGTGTAAGGTAAAGACGTAAACAATCAGTCACACAGACGCACGAGACTGTTTTTGTCTTCTGCGTCTGTGTGCGACTGAACGCAAAGGGTGTTCTTAAAGAAGAACACCCTTAAAAAAAAAGTACTATTTTAATTAAAAGAAAATTAAATCTCTCGGTATTTTTTCTGGAAAATATGCTGCCTGGTCCATTTTCTGGACAGCTTCCCCTAATTCTGGGCTGTCCGGAAGGATTCTGGATGGTTGGCAACCCTAATATATATATATATATATATATATATATATATATATATATATATATATATATATATATATATACACACACACACACACACACACACACACACACACACACACACACACATCTTAATACATTACACCATGACATTCTATTCACATTTATAGAATATTTACAAACATTAACATTTATAGTATTTACAATATTTTACATTTTCAGTTTCACAAATTTAACCTATTTTATTCTACTTCCAACATTTTCCCCACAACCACCTTTTTATTTCGACCAACACATCTTCCTCATTGCTATTTTTTAAACAGCATGTCATTACATCTTCTTTTCTACATCACCCATACTGTACTTTCAATGCCCTAGCCCACCTGTCACCTTCACATTTTTTATTTTTCATATTTCCCATACAATATTATATCCATGTTTATATTTTGAAACCGTTCACATTTATATGCATTTTGATTTTTTTTCTAAAAAGTCTTAATTCTTTTTACATACTAAAAAAACAGTGCTTTTCCATTTCTTCTTCATTACAAGCTTCATATTTCTCACCTCTACTGCTTAATGTTTCATATTATTTTTTACAGCAACTTATCTAATAATAATCTACAGAAGACATCTGCAGCCTCATAAGAATCTTGAAATATTTCCCTTCTATTTTTTATTACTTTTCATCTCATCCTTATGAACTTCCCATGGAAATATTAAACAATATATTTCATTAACATGTTATACCATTTCTATTTTTTTTAACTTCCTCAATCTTAATTTCCATAACATCATCTTATAGCCATATTCTTTTTTTATCTCCTGCTTTTTACTTCTTTTGTATCCCTTTTATTTGTTTCCTTCTCTCCATATTCATTATTTTCCCTTTCAATCTCCCTTCCCTCTTCTTCACATTTTTTAATACCTAAAAGTGTGCATAGATGCCAAATATACAACTGGGTTTTTTTTTTAATTCAACCCTCCTTCTTCATTCTTATGATATATAATTCCCTATCTAACTTGATTCCCAAATAAAATTGAGGAATTTCTCTAACATCTTTTTTTCCATTTTTTCAAGAAAAGATGTCAAACATACTCACCAAATATCCAAACTTTCTCAGTATATTTAACTTATCATATACAACTTTTTCTAAATGATAAATAAAAAAATCCACCAAATAACATCTTTGTTTCATCCATTATTGTTCTCAATGGTTCTATTTTCCTGCTTTTTTAAAGTGATTCATAATATAGTTATTTAATTTCTAGTAAAATATATTCCATTTATCTTTTTTATTAAATCAAACCCTTTACATTTGGCATATATAATCTTATTCCAGCTTTTATTAACCCTTTTTCCTGGGATGGGGTGAGGACATTGAAAAGGCAAGAGAAAACAGTGGGCAATTTCAAAGTGTTTAATTTGAGTGACTTTTCTCAAAAAAAGTTTTTTCATTTATACCCTCAAATAGAACAAATCTTGTGCAGACAATAGTCGATGTAAAACTTTATATATTTAAATTAATTTACATTTAAATTGCATATTGCATGATATTCCAGATTGTTGTGATAATTCCTCACTTGTTTTTAAAAAGATAAGTATTTTCAATCTGGTATTACGCAGTATACTACAGGTTTTTCAAGTAGTATGTGAGGATGAGCTTAGGAAAGGGTTAAAGAAAATCTCAAAATTAACTTTTACAACCTCACTCTTGAAGAGAGGAATGCCTTGTTGGATCTGACTAAATATCACAATTTAAGGATTATGAAGGTAGATAAAGGTAGTGGGGTTGTATTAATAAATCTTAAAGATTATGTTGATTCTACTATTAAATTGTTAAATGATGAGACTTGCTATGAAGAGGTAACATTGTTCCACATTAATTCTAGTTTTGCAATTATTGATAGAACTTTAATTGATATAGTCAATTAAGGGGAAATTAATTTTACACTTTATAATTTTTTAAAGGTTGATTTTTCCAAAACTAACAAGATATTTTTGAAATTCTTAAGATACATAAAAACAGTTCAAATCCCCCCTTTTAGGTCTATTATAGCCATAGATTTTTATAAACTTGAACCCATTTTGGTGTATATTGATTTCATATTAAATCCAGTAGTACAGAAGTCACAATTTTATTTGTGAGATTCATGGCTTTTACTTGATGTTTTATAAAAATTTAGATTTGACACCAATGAATATTTGCTTGTTAGTTTGGATATTGTTTCATTATATACATACATAGTACAGGATATTGATGTTTTATTTGCAAAGAATTATTTATGTAAATGTATTACTTTTTCTAATTCATTTATTAATACTATTTGTATTCTGTTAAATATTGTGCTGAATAACTATTTTTTTATTTCATGGAAAATATTACATTCAAAAGAAAGGGGTGGATATGGGAGCTAGAGTTGCTCCATCTTTTCCAAATTTACTGATAAGTTGATGGGAACGAGAGTTTCTTGTTAAACACTCACTTTTTAAAAGAGTGTGTCATTATCAATGTTACATTGATGATTTGTTTTTTGTATGAGAAGGTAATGAAGACTTATTTGATCAGTTTTTTTTTAATTTCTGAAAAAGACCACCAGTTGTTAATATCACATATGGCAACAAAGGTTGTTTTTCTAGATGCTTCACTTGATATATATATATATATATATATATATATATATATATATATATATATCAGAAATGTTTTCATAGTGTGCATGTAGGAAGAGCACTTTTGCTAATAGTTGTTTATCAAGTGATAGTCACCATCCTCTTTTTATGAAAAGGAACATTGTTCATGGTCAGTTTATAAGGCTGTGTAAACTAGTTAATAATGGTTTGACATTTGAGACTGAAGCAATTCACCTTAAGAATTTATTCTTAGAAAGGGGTTATAATGGTGAATTCCTTGATAAATTCATAGCCGAAGTAACAGAAAAAAAGAAATGTTAACTTTAAACCAATTTTAACAAGTGGGTATTATCATAATAAAAAAATGATATTAAAAAAAGATATGATGGGGAATCAGCATGCAAGTTCTTTTTTACTGCCAATATCTTATGATAGTAATATTATAAGGAATGCTATTAGTTACAACTGAAAAATATTACTAGGCAACAAGGACTTAGTTGGAATTTTAGGTGACAAATCACCTTTTAAATATAAAAGAACATTAAATTTAAAGTCATATTTTGAAAAGGGTGGATATTTTTTTAACACCTTTGACCACTCTTTTGGCCATACAACTTCAATGTTTTATTCTTTTTTTTCTTGTTTAACATGTCTTGTATCCAACAAACATAACACATCCATCTTTTTCTTTTTGCACCATTCAACAGCAATTAAACACCTCAGTTAATTTATTGTACTGTTGACATTTAGTGCCAAAATTCCTAAGTCATCCCTTTTCCTATTTTAGCATCTTTTTCCCTCCTGCTGTTATTTTTCCCTTACTAATTCTTGCCCACTTTTCTTCCAATAGATTGAACTTCTTTCTGCTGTTGCTCTTCCCTTGTCTCTAAGTCACCATCTTCCTCTTCTTCACTTGTTAACCTATTATACTTGTTTTCTGTTTATATGTGAATATCTTCTACAAGTATTCTTTCCTCTTGCTCAATTATATTTCTTTCACTTTATTCCTCACCTACATCAGCCATTTCACTTTATTCCTAAATATAGTTTTCTATATATTTTTTCTCACTCCCTCTCAGTTTCAATTTCATGCACATGTTATTTTTCTAGCACAGGATAGTCTAAAAGAAAATGGCCTATGGTTTCAAAAAGTAAGGCATTGCTCCCCAGATTTTCCACATATCTTTGTACATTACTGAACCAAACATGTTTCATCCCCACAATAAACATAAGTATTCAGTTGACCCCAATACCTAACAGTTACTTTTTTTCCATGCACTATTATATTATTTGAAATATGCTGCAATATTTCATCATGCATATCCAATGTAATCCAGACTTCCAACCTTCCAACCATCCATTTCTAGTCCAACACATTTTCTTTGTTATTCACTTTATCACATATTGTGAGAGAAAAAAAAAATTTAATTTCAAATTCCTCCATGTCTGCAAGTCCTGAATTGTACAGTTAGTTGTCTTTTTAACTGCAAGCCAAAGTTCTGAAAAATATTTTTACAATGTGGTATATTTCTTTTTTTCTATTTTTTTTCTATTTCATCCTTAAATTTTTGAGCAGTTGAAAAAGTTTTAAATGTTTCTTCACAAAAATCTTCTTACTCCCAAATGTATCAATGTTCTTATGTGTTTTAAAGTAAATCCTAATGGCAATATAAGATTGTCTATAATATCACACCTATCAAGTAGTAGTAGTTTTGCTTCTCCTTCTTACTACTAGTCTTTTTTTTTCTGAAGCTACTGCACTTCTGCTCCTGACAAGCACCTGTCTTTATGCTGCATACTGCTTTTTGTTCCGTATTATAGTATTTGCATCTGCTTTTTTTCTTTGCTTCATTTAAGTTAGCCACAGTTTGTATCTGCAGAGGCATATTCTTAAAACTGATTACTTCAACAGCATAACATGCCTCTATGCTTTTCCTCCTCTATAATCACTTCTGTGCCACAGTGTCAGCTTCATCATCAGACTGTTTCTGCAACACTTGATCCATCATAGCACTCAAACTTGCCTCATAACCTTCATTTGGTTCTCCTTCCTTCACCAAGTTCTCTTCCAATATCTTGGTATTCAAAACTCCACTCTCCAACTCCATAACTAGGATTTCATCCATTGTGATTCTCTCTCTCCAAAATTTTTCTAGCAGAAATCGTTACTCCTTTCTCCATCTAAGAATTCTCTAAGCACTAGTAACAGCCCTCTCCTGCCACTTAGTTTTCAGAAAAGTGTAAGCGAAGCTCTCTGTTGCCTTGACCAAATTTCCCTTAGTCTATATGAATACTACCTCAGGTCTCCCCGAAAAGAGGCCATTGGCCTAGTAGGACTACCCTGATCAACAAAGTGGAAAAAATAATAAAATAAAAATAAAATAAAACACTGCAGGTGCTGGACATGTTAGCCAGCTGCAACACGTTACGTATAGTATCTTTATGCAAGCGATACCACTGTACACCGAAAAATGATGTTATTTGGCATAGCTGCTTGCCTTTGCTTATAATGCTGATTTTATACTTTTCTGAATCACACCACTATGTTTGACTTTGTTTACATATGCAATGTCTTTCATTAGCATGTTGGCACTCATTTGCATGTCATTATATAGTCATTTACATGAGTTGCATAATGCACTATTTTCCCACTAGATCAGTCACACAGCATCACCCTCTCCCTGCTCATTGCCCTCACCACCCTTATTCATTTATGAATACCCCCCTTTGTCTGGCTTATTGCCCTGGTGTACTTTTATATTTGAATCACCTAACAACCCTGCTTAAAGTCTTGTACCAGTGATTCACAACTGATCTGCCTACTTTAGTAGGCTATTTGAACATGTGAGCTTTTCTATACTCTTGCCCTTTACAGGACTTTTATCATCTACTCCTAAACACATTATTACATAGTTCATCTTCCACAGCATTGCCTTCCATTTTCTTTTGTTTACATATTTTGATTTGCTTGATCTGTGAACCTCTGTATGGGCTCAATGTCATTGCCTTTACTAATTTATGTAAAGAATAAACTTTTATCTGTTACTGCACATAGAAGTATGCAGTGTCTACTACATTTCCATTGTTAAATGTGAACCATTGTTGCAATATTTTATGAACCCTAGCAATACATTTTGCAAAACAAGTAGAAGACCTTGCTTTCATAACTATAGTCTTTAACTAACAGCTTCAGCTCATTTGCAAACTGATCAGATGATTTCTTTCACCTGTGTTTTTATGAAGCCTGGAGTCCTTGCTTGTGGCATTACACACTGCTCAAACTCTGTAAAATAAGTGAAAGTGACTTTGCACCATCAAGGCATGAGAATCAAATAAGTAACTGCTCCTTTCTATTTAGTTTTAGGCATGATGGTCCAACAAGCATGAAATCAATAGGCTGTATGAATCGGATCTATATTAGAACGACAAAAGATTAAAATATCAAGGAGCCTAATCACCAAAAATGCCGGACCTCGATATGCTTTTTGTAAGATTGCAGTACAGTGAAGATTGGAATAGTTGCCCTTTCCTCACTGTAGTGCAATCTCAGAGTTGGTATATATATATTTAGTGGGCAGTGTGGGGGGCACAGCCCCCCCGCAATAGCAAGTTTGAGGTCCTGCATTTTTGGCATTTAGGCACTTCGACATTTTAATCTTTCATCATTCTAATACAGACTCTATCAATCTGCTTCATACATTTGGCAAGCAATACGAGTCACAATTAAGGGATGTTATTGTTAGCAGGAGATTGGTTCATTGCTAATATGGAAAATGCCAGGCCACTGCTCTCTTCACTGTGAAGAATGTGCTTTAGTGACTCCCCCCCCCCCATGCTCATTTACCAAGATTTTACCCAACTTTCTGCTAGACCTTTAGTATGTTCTACTAAGTGATAGTTATGTTTGCAAGTACAATGTCACCCCTTAAGTGCCCCAAATATTTCTGTTTGTGGTGGATTGTCCTGATAGGCTCTGCAATGCCTCCTGATTGCTAAGATTTCACCCAACATAGCCTCTTCCAAGAAATGCAACTACTCTGAGCAATGAACTTGTATTCTGACAATATGCATCCTTCTTTCTAGTAGCATGTAATGTTCTGACATCTTTCTATGAACTCTGCTGAGACCAACTAGATATTCATAGATATAATTGTCAACTAATTTTTTTTTATGTTATTGTGAGTTTGTTCACCAGGATACAGCAGTAATCATAACTGACCAGTTTCAGACTCAGCCTGGAAATAAAGCAGACAACGTCTGTTGCAAAAGTCACGCAGATAGTAATGCAATTAAAACAAATAACAACAATGAAAGCAGATTCAAATACAAATATACGCAACCTAAATTAGAGAGGGCAGGAACTATACAATATGAACAAAAGTATAAGAATATATGAAGCACATTATCAATGGGATCAGAAAAGATGTGTAGCATTACACAAAATGGGAACAAAAAGAAGGAAAAATGTAAAGAGAGAAATGGGAGGCGTAGAGTGAGACACTAGGTAAGTCTAAGAAACATTAATTCTGTACAGGCCATACAGAATATACATGGACTTCTCACCCAGTGTAAATATGTTAACATTTCAATTTCCACTCGTTCACTGTTTACTGCCTTTTATTTCTCTGTTATTTAATGTGGGTTGGTCATGTGGTCTTCATCATCCAGTGGATAATTTTGCATGGTAGTACCATAACCATCCAATCATGGGCTTCCCTACTGGAGAAGACAGAAAGCAGCATATAGGTCCACGGAGGATATAGATTCCCCCTGGTACATTTCAAAAATGTTATGTAAATATGCAAAGCCATGCCTGATGTTCTCATACAGCCCGCATACTGCACTGATCATCTCTGCAATGGCTGCGGTCATATCAGCCTGTGCCTGTATGACTGTCCACATTTTTTGTTCAATGTTCATGGAAACACATAGATCAGGTGTGGAGTGGGAACCAACATGCTGGCAGTCACTGGTACAATACCCATAATGCTGTACCCATGCTCATTGTAGCTGCCAGCATTCAGTCTTCTCGGGGAGGACAGGGGTGAGGGTGTGCCCAGGGCTGTTCTGTGTGTCACAGCTGGACTAAGGTGTGGGTTGTACAAGCAATGGAACTGTGTTAGTGGAAGGGAAAGGTAATATGCCCACTATGGTACCTACACCTGGCAGTGGCAATGTTGCCACAGATTACATTTTGCCTTGGCTGTCATCATGTTCAGATTCAGACATTTTAGTGATATCAGGAATGCCAACAGGACCCAGCATTTGAATCACCTGAGAAAGTGGACAGAAAAACCCCAGTGTATCAGCGCTGCAATCCCAGATTCCAGTGCTGCAGTAACTGTAAAACAGTATGGTATGTAAAAATATACGCTTGCATACTTTGTGAAGGTGTCTATAGCATCTGAAGCCATTAAGTGCCCATAGAAATAATATGACCATATTCACTATGTGACTGGTTCTGATGCTGGCATTGCACTGCATGTTACAAATGCAAGGCATACCTAATTGGGGCATCACTGATCAACATCCATGGTGGTGGCTGAGGTTCAACTCCAATGTTAAGTCATCTGTCAGGTATAAGATATCAATCTGTCACTTCAGATAGTCTTGCCAGGTACTCCTCCTTGTTCATAAATGGTATCTGTCTACGTGGATCCCCATACATGGCCATTCTTTTGCTTGCAAGGCTGATTGCCTTGGTGCAAGTGCAATAGATCATTTCAGTGACCCTACATTTTATGTAGTGATCTATTATGGTCACTGGCAGCATTTATACATGTGGCAAGGTCCTGCAATACACAATCAGAGAAGGTTCAGTCATTATTGTCAGACAGAAGGATCTGCTAACCATCTTCACAAAGGACCTGCAGCAATATGTCAGTCTCTGGCAGATGTTTCTTATTCTTTTACATTCTTTTGGTGCCATCTTTGTCTATAAATGTGCAGGTATACATATTGTATGCAGTTTGCCAGTGATATTTGCTGTAGCCACATTATAGTCCCTCACAATGGAGAGGGACTCTAGTTTGTTTAGGTTTGCCTCATGGGTTATAGGTGACATAGACAAGATTCTGTAGCTGACTATCATATGGTAAGGATTCTTATTAATGGTAAGTGAGATGTAGAACAGCTTAAGACTGTTGTTTTGTCTTATGAGTCTTGATGTGATCAGACTTATTAGAAATAAAAACAAAACAAAAAAAGTTTAGACCAAGGGATAAATACTTCATTGCTAAAAATATATAAATAACTGAAATAATGCAACAGGTAAGCAACGGATGAACCAGGCAGAAGCCAAGCAGAGAAATGCAGCTGCTATAGTGACGAGACACAATCACCAATTCTTCCAGTAAACAAAATACTCCAGAAGGAAAATGCAGGCATCAAGGCAGGAAAAACACAGTCACAAAGTCCTCCATAGTAAAAAATAATTTTATACAATAAATATCCTGGATTGTTTTTTGCTTGGCTTTTGCCTGGTTCATCCGTTGCTTACCTGTTACATTATTGCAGTTATTAGAAATGAAGACAAACCACCACCTGCAACACAGTCATTCCCAGAGGTGACCCTGAATGAGAGGTAGGCACTGAAACCTGGTATGGAAGGGGTATTGTCACTATACTGCAACCACACCTTAGTACCATGCCAAACACTGATATTTTCTAGGATCAAAAAGGCTTGCAGGGAGTGCAGTTTCTTTTTTAGGCTTGCAGTGTTGAGCAGCACTACTTTTATATATTATGATTTTGTTTGATGATGTTGATAGAATGAAGAGACTGACCTTGCCTTAAAAGGTACTATGGGTGTTGCAAAAGAGTTAGCCAATATATGAAATCACTGGAAAAAATAGGTGCAGGGCATCCCCAGCAAAGCAAGTAGGGCTGCCAATCATTTCCTGTCAGGCTGATACATATTAGCCCCTTTGAATAGCACAGATAACTAAGCCAATTGTTGAAGACCATTATCTTCTGTTTGTACTGTGACATCATTCTTGGGGAAGGTATGATGCTGCTCAACACTGGTTCCATATAAAGTTCTCACTTTTTTTTTAATTTCTCCAAGACTTTTGGGTTTCTAATACTATGACGGGAATGGACCCCATTCTTATGTCAAAGTACAATTAAAGTTCGTGAAATTAGTATTGTTTCAATCTTTGATGTCAGACAGAAGTGCTCTTTGAGGAACCCGCAATGTGCCCAGTAATGACTCCTTCTGCAATTTTACAGAGTTACTGTATTGGTAACATATCTAAATACAATTGTAGACTCTTTTTTATAAGACCTGTTGCTCCTACCACTATTGGAATTATCTGGGTATCTTTCTTCCACATTGTTCTCATTTCTGCCTGCAAATCCTGATATTTTATGACTTTGTGTCTCTCTGTACACAAGACACTGTCATCACTGGGTGTGCGGATGTCAATGATCAATGCTACTTTTGCCTTCTTTTCATGGACCACTGTATCCAGTTTTCTAGAATCTATCTTTTGAACTGTTTGGTAAGGGGTAATCCCATGTAATGTAGACTTTATCATATTCTATGATGCTTTGTGGCTCATGTTTCCAGTGTTTTTTAGCCACTTCAGTACCATAATGTTTGCACAATCCCCAGTGCAACAATCTTGCCACATTATTATGCCTTTCAGTATACAGTCCTTCTGCCATAGGTATGTTACAACTACAACCCAGCAGCAAGGCGTGCAAGTGTTTCCAATTCTGCTTTACAAAACTTCCATTTGACTGTTTCTCCCACATGTTCAATGGACTTTGTAAACCAACCTGTACGCAGCCCACTGTGTTGGGCCACCAATATTAACCTTTCATCTCTTGGTTTGAATTCACCTGTCCTATCCATTCCTGCATTTGCTCTTGATCAAAATGAAGTTCTTCCACAAGTTTTCTATACTTTCAACTATATTTATGCATTTTCTACATTCTCATCTGGTCCTTCACCTTATATTCTTTCTTTTGTTTTTTGGCACATTCAGTTGCTGCTTCATTTTTATCTACTTCTAGTTTGATTTCCATTCCTGCTTGACGCCAGTATGTTTCTGCTAGACTAAGCAGGGAAGTCATCTTAGCTTTATTCTCCTCATGTTTCAAAACTTTCACTACATTTAGGTCTTATGAGGTCAGCAGGGATTCACTTTAGAAGATCAAATTCCCAAGATCTCGAACCTCATATGGTCGAGACCAAAAGATCGAGTTTTGGATACTCGAACTTCTAAAATGAAACCCAAAAAAAAAAAAAAAGTCAAACATCGCTTTGCACCCCCACACCCCCCCTACTTAAATATACCAACTCCAAGATCGCGCTACAGTGGGGAAAAGGGAAATCTCCCAAATTGCGCTGTATGCGGAAGTGCAAAACGGGAGATTTCCCACTTCCTGTCAACACCACAAAAAAGATAAAAACATTACGTACACACAGAGCATACAAGAAGCCTTGTCTCTGTGTGCACGTAACATTTTAAGGTAAGTAAAGTGTTATTTTTTTAAAACTTTACATATTCGATTTACTGAAATGTCGATCATATGGTCTCGACCATATGACATTCGAGATTTCAGTAATTCGATTATGTAAAGTGCTTCCGGTCAGCAGATATGTGTGGAATCCCACAATTGCAGATCTATACATGTAATCAATTTCAAGGAGGCCCATCCCTCCTTCAGAGCGGGGATATATAATCTTGGTATGCACTGATGTTTTATAAATCATTTGGTGAGCATGAAGCATCCTTCTTGTTTTCCTATCCAATCTATCCAACATGTTTTGGGCCAGTCAATCACTCCAAAACTGTAAGTTAGGACAGGAAGAGCAAATTGGTTTATAGCTTGGATTTTGTTCCTAGATGTCAACACTGTTTTCAGGATTAATTTAGGTCTTCTAAAGTATTCCTTACTAAGTTTTATTCACATTTGTTTATGTTTTATTGTTGATCCTTCATCAATTCCCAGATATTCATGCACTCTGTCTTGCTCAAGTTTTTTTATATCACATTCTTGTCCCAAAC
Organism: Protopterus annectens; assembly: GCF_019279795.1. NCBI lineage: Eukaryota > Metazoa > Chordata > Ceratodontiformes > Protopteridae > Protopterus > Protopterus annectens. The sequence goes on from NC_056737.1 coordinate 1,401,702,700, forward strand.
TGATGTTTTCCTGGTGCTGCAGTTTTCCTGATTTAAAGGTTGCTTTTGCACATTTATCAAGGCCAAATGACATTCTTATATCATCCAAAAAAGTTTTGACAACTTGCAATTGTGCTTTCAGTTCCTCATCTGATGAGCTATACAGTTTTAAATCATTGACAAAGAGAAGATGAGAAGTCTTTACACTTTGTTGTTTTCTAAGAGCCAAATTATAGCCATGATCTAAGCTGTTAAGTAGACAGCTTAATGGGTTAAGGGCAAGGCAGAATAGCAACGGTGACAGAGAGTCACCCTGCGATATCCCCCTTTAAATTTTTATCCAAGGGATAATAATTTGTCCTTTATCATAACTTAATTGCAACGTGGTCTGCCACTGTTTCATAGTCACTGCAATGTAGTCAATCAGTATAAGGTGTATTTTATACATTTTAAGCACTGTTTTATCCATAAATGTGGGATACAGTCAAATGCTTTTTTGTAGTCAATCCATGCCATATGTAGATTCTTCCCCTTTTTATAATTCTGCACTATGACTTTATTTAACAACAAATGATCCTTTGTTCCATATGATGTTCTTTTATTGCCCTTTTGTTCTATTGCCATAATTGAGTTTTCTTCTAAATGACTATAAACTCTGTCGGCATCAATTCCCATGTACAGTTTATACATTGTCAGAAGGCAAGTTATTGGTCTATAATTTTTAGGGTAACTTGCAGGTTCACTCTTAAGTAGGAGCATTGTTTTTCCTGTTGTTAGCCAGGTTGGTGTCTGTTCGGGGTGCTCAAAAAGCCAAAAGTTAAGTACTGCATCTGGGCCTGGGGGTTTCCAGTTAGAGGCTTTTCTTTACTTTGTTTCAATCTTTCTGGCTGTTACTTCATCCCATTTCATATCCTGTACTTTTAAACTTCTTATTCTTTCTTTTACTTCTTCTATCCATTTAGCATCTTTGTTGTGTTCCACAGGATCTTCATAGATACTTCTCCAAAATGTATCTATTTCTTCTTTTTTTGGCGGTCTTTCAATTCCTTTTACCTTGTTCCCAGTTCTCTATGAAACTTTTTTAGGTCATCGATAAATTACTTATTTTGTACATTTCCTTTATATTTTTCTGCGTATCTTCTAAGTTTTTCTGCCTGTGCTGAGATTTTTAGTTTATTTGCAATAGTGTATGATAGATCCTGATCTGTTCTAATACTGTGCATTGCTTTTATCATGTCTATCTTTCTTAGTATTTTTGTTGATCTGTTCCTTCTTCTATATTCCTCTAACAGTGACACTTCTTGTCTTAATTGCTTTATGGTTTTCTCTGTTCGATACTTCCATGATGGTATTCAATTTCTCCCCTTCCTTTCCCTCACTACTCTGTGTTGTCGTGGTAGAACTTTATCACTTATTAATTTACCTGCACAGTAATATATCCTTTTACTTCTGTTATATCGCATGGATCTCTATAGACAGTCCGAATTACTGTGTTCATTTGTTTTATCAAACGGCTGACTTTCTGAGTTTTATTGACCTTCTGCAGTCTATTTCTTTCATTGATCTTAATAAGTCTATCTATGTCTATTAAAGCAAGCAACTCCTCTCTTAACTCATTTTCTTCTAAATTAAGGCACATTTTCAAGTTCTCCATTGTGCCTATTTTCATGTGATCCGAGGATGTGCATCCCAAGTCATTCACTCCCATGTGCACAACAACCATGTCATATATACAGTATATATACCTGGGGTGAAGGAAATTAAGGATTTTTGTGACATGTCAAACCCTGTCACAGAACAGACATCCCACTGTCACCCTTTCCTTGCACAGCCTGTTCAGTGGTGCATCTGTATGCCTGACTATAGATTTACCTATAACTAGAGCATTACCAATTGTATTAGCTTGCCACACTGTCTTAAGGGCTTTCATCAGCCAGCTGAGTGACCCCTTGTTTCATCTTTCAGTTCAGTTAGTGTAGTAAAGTTAACTGCAGTACAGAAGAGGTACATCCACAACAGCAGTGTACCCCAAGCTTAGAATGTATAGTGCAGGATAGACACACTAGTTTAAGAAGAGCAGTAGTGAGCTTAGAATGTATAGTGGAGGATAGACACACTAGTCTAAGAAGAGCAGTAGTGAGCTTAGAATGTATAGTGCAGGATAGACACACTAGTATAAGAAGAGCAGTAGTGAGCTTAGAATGTATAGTGCAGGATAGACACACTAGTCTAAGAAGAGCAGTAGTGAGCTTAGAATGTATAGTGAAGGATAGACACACTAGTTTAAGAAGAGCAGTAGTGAGCTTAGAATGTATAGTGGAGGATAGACACACTAGTCTAAGAAGAGCAGTAGTGAGCTTAGAATGTATAGTGCAGGATAGACACACTAGTATAAGAAGAGCAGTAGTGAGCTTAGAATGTATAGTGCAGGATAGACACACTAGTCTAAGAAGAGCAGTAGTGAGCTTAGAATGTATAGTGAAGGATAGACACACTAGTTTAAGAAGAGCAGTAGTGAGCTTAGAATGTATAGTGGAGGATAGACATACTAGTCTAAGAAGAGCAGTAGTGAGCTTAGAATGTATAGTGCAGGATAGACACACTAGTATAAGAAGAGCAGTAGTGAGCTTAGAATGTATAGTGAATGATAGACACACTAGTTTAAGAAGAGCAGTAGTGAGCTTAGAATGTATAGTGAATGATAGACACACTAGTCTAAGAAGAGCAGTAGTGAGCTTAGAATGTATAGTGAATGATAGACACACTAGTTTAAGAAGAGCAGTAGTGAGCTTAGAATGTATAGTGCAGGATAGACACACTAGTATAAGAAGAGCAGTAGTGAGCTTAGAATGTATAGTGGAGGATAGACACACTAGTTTAAGAAGAGCAGTAGTGAATCCTCAAACTGCCCATTTACCACAGTAGTATAAGTAGTACAGTAAATAAATCAACAACGTGGTTAATTTTCCAAAATACAGCAGGTACACAAGCTCAGTAAATAAATAATCATTTGGCTTGGTTTCCAGAACAGCAAGGAAAAACAATGTATTGAAGCAATAGCAACAAATGAGTCCAGTATATATACTTGATTCAGAGCAAGATTCATAACAGCAGACTAAACAAAGGTAGTGGGGTAGAGCAGCAGTCAGCACAAGTTCTTAAGTACAGTGCAGGTGATTTACTTCCAAGTGGCTGATAAGCCAGTACTCCTCTCCCCCACCTCCTACACCATGCACCACTCTGCACAATCACACTCAGTATTGCATAACTATACACAACTATGCACTGCAGAGACTGGAATTAACACCAGGGATTTATATCAAGTAAGTAGGTGTGCCATAAAAACTGACACCACTTCTTATAGAGGGTATTTTGTAGTATGACAGGGTCAGAACACTTGCATCTGTCAAGAATAGTTCTCAACAGTGTCTGAATGTGCTGCTCAATGCACAGCAGTCCCCAGGTGTTGTGAGATCTGTATTGCAGTAAAATCCAGCAGTTATGTTTAGACATGATTGTGTAGTTACAACCCAGCAACTTGGCAGCATCAACAAGGGTCTATATTACCATATTGAATGGTAATAATGTCAGATGCTCATATGAAATATGTATTTAGTGGGGGGGGTGCAGCCCCCCACAATAGCAAGTTCGTACTTGTGTGTTTTTGCTCATATAGGTTCATAGGTTCATAGGTAGGTACTAGGCTATCGACCCTAGGGCTCATACAAGCCTAGCCATTTTCCTGTGCCGTGATCCCGGGGTGAATTTCCCATTTCCCATCCAATCATCAAGATTTTTCTTGAAGAGTGCTAATAAGGAGCTCTGTTTGACATAGATAGGTAGTCTGTTCCAGAGTATGGGAAGTCTCTGGGACAGGAATCTATCCCTCCAGCATGTTCTGTTTATTGTGGTGACAAGGTTTAGGTCCCTAGGGATTGGGATTTCTTTAAGTGGAGCATGTCCAACAGCTCTGGGTTTGACATAGCTTTGCATGTTAGGCAGAGATTGCCCCTGAGTAGGCGATATGTGATGGAGTAAAGCTGTAGCTTTTTGAGACAGTCTGCATAGGGCATCTGTTTGAGGCCAGTAATCATCTTTGTGAAGTATTTCTGTGGTCTTTCCAGTTGTTGTACATGTCTTGTGAGGTACATACCAAAAGGGGCGTTGTACTCTATAATGGGTCTAATGAGTGATGAGTAGAGGGGAACAATGACCTCTTTTTTTCTGGATGAGAATCCTTTTGTGATGAGATGAGCCATGTAGAAGGATTTCCTGACCACTGTGGCAATGTGATTATCAAAGGAGAGACTACTGTCCACCTGTGTCCCAAGGTCTCTTATCACATTTTTGGCATTAAGTAGACTACCAGCTATGTGGTAGTTCATGGGTACAGAGTTTTTACCAAAGGGGATGACAATACACTTTTGGCATTGAGCTTCAGGCCATGGCTTTGACACCAGGTATCTGTCTCAGTGAGGCCCTTTTGTAGTTTGTCCACATCATTAGGAGTTTTGATTATGGCTCCTAGTTGGCAGTCATCTGCAAACTTTGTTAGCCACAGACCTTCTGTGTTGGCCTGCACTTCAGAGAAGTAGATACCAAACAGGAGAGGACCCAAGACTGAACCCTGTGGTACTCCACTTGTCACTGGTCTGATGTCGGATTTGGAATCCGCTACTTTCACAGTGTGGGTTCTGTCCATGAGCCAGTTGGCAACCCATCTTGTGACATAGGGATTTATACCTAGTTTAGTGAGCTTATCTATAATTCCAGAGTGGGGGATGGTGTCGAAAGCCTTGGCGAGATCTAGATAAGCTGTGTGAACCATTTTACCCTCATCTATGGCTTTGGTGACTGCTTCAAAGAAGTCAATCAGGTTTAGGAGACATGATCTGCCTTTTACAAATCCAAACTGAGTAGGGTCCAGAGTTTGGAGATTACCAATGTCTTTGTTTATGAGTTCCATGATGATGCATTCCATGGCCTTGCAAACCAGGCTCGTCAGGCTAATGGGGCGGTAGTTCCCGGGGTCTGTCGTGGCTCCCCTTTTGTAGAGTGGGATAACTATCATGGTGCACCATTCAGTGGGTACAAAGCCTGAGGTGAGGCTATGATTGAACATGGTGCCAGGGTGCCAGTTCATTCTGTAGTTCGTGTAGAACGCAGCCTGGGATATTGTCTGGTTCCATGGATGCTGTGTTCTTGGCTTTGGAGAGTGTGTTTTTTACCTGTGCAGCCGTGATTATAGGAACTTTGCATTCTTCCGGTATAGAGATGGGCCCTCTAGGGAGTGAGAGGGGGATAAAGTTAGCACTGAACCTATCTGCTAGGATGTTGGCAATATCAGTTGGTTCTGTATATTTAGTGCCATTATGCTGCAACTCAGAGCAGATCTGAGTGTTCCCATTTAGATTCTTGATATAGCTATAGAATGCTTTGTGGTTGTCTTTAGAGTCAGTGGCAATTTTGTTTTCGTAACTAGCTTTGGAGGATTTTATGAGGGATCTCAGCTTCTTACTGAGGTTGACCAGGGAGTTCCTCCAGTCCTGGGATTTTACTCTTTTTTGCAACAGTTTCTTTCTTCTGTTGTAGAGTTTGTTTATGGCAGAGGACCACCAGATTGGCTTCCTTTTTTTGGAGGATAACATCTTGGTTCTATTAAGGATAGCATGATCCATGCTCTCTTGTAAGTGCTTATAAAGTGCATTTGTGTAGGATTCAGCAGTGATACCTCTATTGTCTATGAGCTTTTGACATTCTTACCATTTGATATGGTAATATAGATCCCATCCACAAATGCATCAAATTTAAACAAACAACCTGAGTATACAGGCAAGTTAAAAACCATGCTGCTGTGTAGTTATTAGTACTTTCACCTCTGTCAACAGCCTATTTCAGTTTTAAACCATGATTATATAGTGTTTATGTCATAGCAAAGGTGATGCCAAAATTGACAGATATGGATCAATGCGGTTTTGTGGAGAAGGCAAACATTTAACAACATTAATAAACAATGATGATCCAGAGGAAAGCAGAATGTAAAAAAAAATACTGCTGTTGTTTGTGGGTCTTGATGCAAAAAAATTATTATTTGACAGAGTAAGGTGGGATTTTATGAGTAGGACAATGGAAACATGTATGTTTCCTGATACAATAATAAGGTCAATTAGGAAGATATATGAGTTGGAGGCAAAAATCAAAATGGGAGGGTTCCTCTCTGATAAGTTGTGTCTGAACAGAAGAAACAGCCAGGAGTATCCTCTTTCCACAAATTTAATATTTCAGAGTATGGATTAAAAAGGATTCTGTTATGGCAGGCAAGGATATGTGGGAAGAGGCTAAACAAAAGATAATACAAAAACTAAAAGCTGGAAGCTCTTGCCTATATATATAGATAGCAGGATGCAAGCAGTAAAATGTTTTAGTCCCTTTAGTTTTATACATAGGTTAGACATATTTTTATCAACCAGTGAAAAACTTGTGGATAGGAATTAATAAAAAGTTGAAGGATTTTATCTGGGAGGGGAAGAGGGCAAGGGTTAGGTGGAATAATTTAATTGTTCCAATAGAACAGGGAGATTTTAGGATTATCCAATTTGAAGGGATATTTTAGAGCTACAGATTTAAGGCTATTATACATAACACAAGCGGAAAGCTACAATTTAAATTGGAAAGGGATGATTATGAAGTGGGGGGTGTTCAAGAAATAAGGAAAGAGTGGGATTTGGGACTCAGACCCATAAGGAGAAAAACAACAGTCATACAGAATATTATATTCATAAAGTGGCAGAAAGTATACTTAGAACTAAGCCAACACGGGAATGGAGAAAGGAGATTCTGCCAATATGGAGGACTGCAATTAGGGATACAGCAAATAGACAAGAAGTAGCTAGAATTAACTGGAGGAAGCTGACAAATGAACCAAGGTATTGGGAACAAATAATTAGAGAGGGAAAGGTAACAGAATGGGAAGAAGTCAAGAATACATTTGGTCCGCAGGCTAGAGATTGCATTGCCTATCAGGTATTGATATCAGAGTATAGGCAAAGAGAAAGGGGTAGGGGGAATCCTAAATGACATACCTGCACTGGTTGAGTTTTTAGTATATAAGCACTTAACAATTTTGCATTACTCAGCAGCATGCACCTCTGAGACTACCATTCTTTTTTTAGGAAAATAGCTATAAGCAAAGTTTTAAAATAATATAAAATAAAACAAAATGGCAATGTAGAAGCAGACTAAAATAACGTTTTTTCATTAAGCATTGTATGGGATGGGGTCAGTGCTCTTTCCAGGATTAGTTTCTCTGTCTTGTGCCCACTGAAGGCCAGAATAGGTCCCACATGACCTTGAACTAGATTAAGTTGTTAAGTGGAGAATGAATACATGAAAAAATTAAATATTCTGTATAATAATTTGTACTTGGGAGAAGAAAGACTCTAATGCATTGTTTCCAGTACAAAAATATTTGTAAGCTGCACTTTTTCTTCTACCTCATAATTATATAGTTTCCCTTTTACACTATAACAATAAAATACCATGTGACCATTAGTTTATGAAAACAAAAATATAAAACAGAGAAAAAGGAAATAAATTGTCTTCTGTGACTGAATTGAAATACTGTAGGCTAAGATGAATTGCCAACACATAATATCTAAATGTTGTAAATTGCAAAGAAAAAAATGCATTTTTTATTATTGTTGCTTTAAAAGATAAAGCAAATGGTATGCTTTGTTTGGTAAAATGTGCATACACAACCCATTGTTTTTTTATGTATTGCAGTTCCACTGGGCCTTGTATATGGCTTTATACAATCTGGGCAGAATTCATAACTGTAATGTATAAAAGTCATACAAAATACTAGACTGATTACCTCTAAGGCTAGTCTTGATGATTGGATGGGTAGACACAAATTTATACCAAAGTTATCATGCATGGCCCTACTTGATTTAGGAGGTGACCACTACTGAGTGTTTGAAATGGGAAGAAAATTTAAGTGTGTACAGCAAATTGTGTCCCAAGTTGGGGGTTGGCATAATGTTCAAGGTATATACCTCCCAGATAAGAAATACAGGGTCTTATTCTCACTAAGGGGAAATTGGCTAGGCTTAAATGGCTCACAAGGGTAGCTAACCTAGAACTGACCTATGAACCTATTAAACTACTGTCTTTTTTTTTTTTTTTTAAATATTTTTATTCATTTCCAAAAACAAAAAAACATGAATGCAGGCTATTTATGACAATGAAGTATTTACAAATTATTTAAAAAGGTAGGCTAGAACCTCTAAACAGATATAAAACTACTGTCTTGAAGCCAGGGGACTTAAGTGCCTTATAACTAGTATAGCCTGCTGCTCACACTCAAATTCAAATATTAGTTCTGGCAAGCAGCCATGAGGAGGGTGTTGGACCAGATTCTAGGTTTAGGGAGCAAGAGGAAGATTTTAGGGTTAGGGAGCAGGAAGGATGTTTTAGGGTTAGAGAGCAGGAAGGAAGTTTTAGGTTTAAAGAGTAGGAAGTAACATTTAACTTTAGGGAATGGGAGGTCAGTTTTAGGGCTGGTGGGCAAAGAGGAGGAATTTAAGGTTAGGGTTAGGGATGGAAGTTGAAGGCTAATGTTTAGGAGGCATTAGGGAAATTAGGGTTAGGAAGGGGGATTGGAGGTTTAGAGTAAGGAAGCAAAGAGCCAGACTGGGAACTGGGTGGGAGTTTTAGGTTAGAGTTTAGGTTCTGGAAGGGCTATAAAGTTTTATAATGTCAGATGCAGGCAGGGCTGCATAGAAACAGGAAATCTGTCTAGTGGAAATTCAAGCACTTACTTGTTTGAGCAAGTGGTAGCAAGCAGGTGTGTTGTGAACTACTACCACAAAAGCACCTACGATAGATCCAAGTCTAATTAAAGGTGCATATTTAAACATATCTCCTAACTACCCTACACCTGTGACAGCTGTCACTTTTCAGATGCGGGCTATAACTATTTTCCTGCCATCCAAAAGAACTTGAACAGGTTTATCTATAAAATCATTAGATGGAACTGACTTGCATAATGATTTTGAACAAGCATGCAAACTGAATCATAGGATGAATATTTTGAAAATCTGAATCAAAAGTATGTGCAATTGCCATAATCTTGGCTCCACTTAATTTTACTGCCATATGTTGGTAGTTTTCTGTAAACTGACTTATAGCTTACCACATGGACATTTTGTCAGATTGCAGCTGTCTGTATCAGTTGTAACTTTAGAAATACAATACTTTTTTTATATTTCTGTGTGTCATACTAAATCACATTCATAACAACAAATTTAAACTTTCTGTTAGTAATCTGCATTTGTTATGCAAAACCACTTTCAAAGCAACAATTATTTTCTGTTCAGGATCTATAATGTGAACATGTTGAACATTTCCTGCCAACTATTAAATGTTATCAAACCTATTTTATCAAACATAGCATTCTAACGTTATTTTATTTTTTTTATATTTGTCATACTTAAGAATTGAATTATTTTTCATGGCACACTTATGATCCTCTTAATATTAACGCATGTTTTCAGATAGGAATCTGTGTCTTGTGAGATCAATGAAACAGAAAGTGAAGACAAGCATTAAGATCATTTGTTTATTTTGTTAGCCTTTTCATTATTATACCATAACTTTCCTTTAACCACCTATCATTAAGTTATTTACAAAGATCTAACTGCTTCACAGCCCGGTAACCAACTAAGCAGCCTGTACTGCCCTGTTCTTTTTTTTTTTTTTTTCCATAATAAATTTTTATTGAAATATATTTTCCAAAAACATTACAAAAATACAATAAACATTACACACATAATACACTACAACTACTACAAACCATTTATACAATATCTACATGAAATGCTTCCTATATTTAATATATTCCTAAAATCAGTATCATGCTAATATAATATTGAAGACCTTTTCCCGTATTTTCGGGTTATTAATATTTTTGTTAGTTTGTTTCAGAAGTAATTTATGTGCTAGTATATGTTTTATAGCCACAAGCTTAAAATTATTCCATGATGTCTTATGTGGTTCTAGCCAATTTGTGGCTATATAGAGTTTCATCAGCAAAAAAATATTCATACAAATAATAGTTTGCGATCTGGAAAGCTCTCTTGGAGGAATGTGTAGAATCATAAATTCCCATGACAGTGTAGAACTTTGATAACCCATCTTTTGCAGTTGTACTTTAAGAGAGTTCCAAAGTTTATATACGCATTTACAACTCCAGAACATATGAAGGCGATCCGCTGTTTGATCTGCACAGTATGGACAAATTGGAGAATTCCTAGGGTTAAATTTATGTAATCTAAGATGTGTGTAATATGCATTGTTCCAAATCATCAATTGCGTGTACATCAGTTTTTGAAAAGAAACTGATTTCCTAGTTATATCAATTGCTTTTAATATCTGATTGTCTGTTACTGTTACTTTGTTTACCCAATACTCTGAAAGCAAAATTTTGTCCTGAAATTTCAAATCCTTAATTAATTTGTATGCAGTTGCTATAAATTTAGTGTCTTGTTGGATAGCTTGCCACAATTCAGAGCACTTATCCACCAGGTTTAAAGTTCCTAAAATAGCTCAAGGCAAGTTCTTTAACTTGTCTCATTATAACAATGTAACTTCTAGGTAGATTCATTTCCTGTCTAATTTGTAAAGCTGATAAGTCAAGTTTATTAAAAACATCAAATAGAGTCAGATTAACTATTAATGGAAATTTGCTGAGATCGATCAGCTGATTATTTAGTTTAAAATTAGGATTCCTGTGGAAAGGTTGAAGAACCATCATATATTGCAATAAATCTACAGACTGAAATAAAGTTTGCAAAGATGAGACACAGGTTATTATGTGGTCCATGACCCCATATTTTATCAGACTAATTTTGTCCATAAAGGGTAATGCTTTAGGATTTATTTTCCTATTCAAAATATGCTTATGATTCAAGACCACCCAAGTTGGTATCCATTTTGTATTCGTTACATCATAATTAGCAATTCTTAAAATTTGATTAGTGTTTACAATCAAATAATATGCTTCAAAGTTTGGTAGCTCAAGTCCCCCTCTTGTTTTAGGGGTCATTAATTTCTCATAAGATATTCTAGTTCTTTTTGGGTTCCAGATAAATTTAGCTAGATCTTTATGCATTTGTTTAAAAACTGTTTTTGAAATTGATAATTGGGCAGACCTAAATATGTATAACATTCGTGGTAGTATATTCATTTTCATTTGCTAATACCGGTAGTTTTAAATTCTTCCATCTGTCACAATCAGCTATTATGTGTTCCCATACTAGTTTAACATTATTGTTATAAAAGTCCTTATTATCCGTAGAGAAGTTGATACCCAAATATTTAATATTTTCTTTACATGTTAACTTCCCCATCAGGGCCATTAATGAAAAAAGGTTTTGGGGTTCTTAACGGGAAGATATTCATTTTCTGTAAGTTAATTTTATAATTAGAAACTACCGAAAATTCGTTTATGAGCTTTAATATCTTTTCACTGTCCGAAATTGGGGTTGTACAATAAATAATAAGATCATCGGCGAATGCTGACATTAATATTTTATTCCTATAAATTATTGGTGCATTATGATACAAATTTTGCTTGATATATAAAAATAGGGTTTCTAGATATAGGTTAAACAATAAGGGGGACATGGGATAACCCTGATGAGTACCATTTTTAATCTGTATTCTGTTAGAATAAGTCCTATTGATGTATAGCGTAGTGTATGGATTACTATATAATATTTGTAGTATCTGAATGAATTCTTGGGGCAAGTTAAAATAGGGTAACACATCAAACAAAAACTTTATGTCTACTCTATCAAATGCTTTCTGGGCATCTATTATAAGAGCATAGATATTAAAGTTGTTTTGTTTAGCATACGTCATCATATTATGCAGTGTAAGTGTGTTATCGCTAGTTTGTCTAGTTGCCATAAATCCAGCTTGTTTCTTAGAAATTAGATATATCAAAACCTTCTTTAGTCTCGATGCTATAATTGATGTTAAAATTTTCATATCCACATTCATTAGTGCTATTGGTCTGTAATTATCTGGGTTAAGGGGATCTGAATTGGTTTTATGTATGAAAATTGTTTTTGACGCATTGAGGTGGGGGTCACTAATTTTATTTTTAGTTATATAATTAAATACATGAGACAATTCTTTTCCCAAACTATCAGCAAACTCTTTGTAAAATTCAGCTGTAATACCATCAGGCCCTGGCGATTTATGTGCTTTCATATGTTGAATTGTATATACTATTTCTTCTTTAGAAATAGGTTTAATCAGGTCACTTTGCAGGCTCTCTTCTAATTCTGGAAAGTTAATTTTTGCAGAAAACTTTTATTCTGGTTATGTAGAGACCTATCAGTTTGCCCCTCATACACCTTAGTATAGATTTTCCCAAAAACATCAACAATATCCTCAGTTTTAGAATATATTGTGTCGTTATACTGTATTTCCGAAATATATCCAGTTGTTTTTGATTGATTTATAATCCTTGCCAGTGCTTTTGATGGTATTTGAACATTATTAGCATATTTCACTAAACACCTATGTTCTTGAAGTGTTAATTTATTATTATGAAGCAAAAAGAGATCCCTTTGAAGCTTCAACATTTCCTCCTCAGTTTGAGCATTAAAATTCTGAATCAGCTCATTATCAAGTTGTTTTATTCTTATTTCTAGTTTTTGAATATTACTATTATGAATTTTCTTATAATATGAGGCTTTTTGTATAAGAAATCCTCTAATTTGAGCTTTAGCTGTCGCTCATTCAATGTCAGGAGTATGTTTTTGGAGCTTCAAGCTATCTGTAAATTCTTTCAAATATTTTATAATTCCATCTGCTATCTCTTTTTTACTTAAAAGATTTGAGTTGAGTGACCAATTATAACCCCTATGCCTTCTTGTGTCTTTTAAATCTTTAGAAAAATTTAACAACATTTTTGAGTGATCTGATAGATGACGAGTATGTATAACCACCACTGGTTCTAAATTCATTAGTGCTTTAGATATCGAAAAGTAATCTATTCTAGCCCACATTTTGTGGCATGGTGAATAGAAGATGTATTTATTTGCATTATTAATATCTTGTGAATAAGAAAAGGGGTCATATAATTGAAAATCTTCCTTAAAATCATTTAATGCTATCCCGGCCTGCTTATTAAATGCTCTTTGTGGACAAGACCTATCCAACTTTGGATTTTGATAGGTATTCCAGTCCCCACCCACAACAAAATAATAACCATCATATTGTGTTAATATTGGATATAATGATGCTATGAAACTGTGTTGTTCATTACATGGGGCATATATATTCAAAAGTAGGATAGGTTTATCAAATGCATTATCCGATAAAATCACATAACACCATCGCCCATTTGGATCCACTTTGGAGTCTAAAATCCTATCTTTGTATTGGGTTTTGATAATTATAGCCACTCCCGCACTGTTTGTCTTACCTTCTGATGTCACTAGCTCTCTAATCCAGTTCTTTTCTCTAATATCATTCCATTGTTCATTCATCAAATGTGTTTCCTGTAGAAATACAAACAGTGCTTTGTCCTGTAATAATATGTGTAGCAACAGCTTTCTCTTCTTCAAGTTCTGGAGCCCTTTAACATTCCATGAGTTCAACTCCCACATTCGCAGGTCTTGGTATCAAATAACAATATAAGAGGGGAATTATCAAATTGACATTTTATTGACTGTACACTATATCTAATCTGGAAGCATTTCCTACATCCCGTCCCTAACCAGTGCTTACCCACTTTACCCCTGGACCAGGATTTATATAGGTCTTGTATAAGAGAAAATATAAACAAGGTTAAACACTCCAACACATTGAAAAACTTCAGGTAATAACATTTAAAACATTTCCTAAACTTACAACCTATATATTCTAGCATATCTACATCAAAGTCTAAACTACACATTCCCTACCAAACACCGCTACTTAACTACAGCTTTGGTTTAACTATTAGTTAAACAAATCTCATTTCTAAGGTTATTACTGTGTAAAGGAAAGTTTTAGTAGATTGGGTACTTATTTTATCCTACCTTAAGTATCTGTTTTGTTGCAATCATTATGTACATAAACATTTACAGAAGAGAGGAGAGAAAAAAAAAATGCATCCTATATTTTAAATCTGTACCCTACACAGTGCCTGCCACTCACTGCATATAGCAAAAAAAATGATTTTGGTTCACACCTATAAAAGAAGAAAAAAATAGTAAAAGTACATGTTATTATGTGCTTTAAGTACTTACTGTAATGTTATTTCATTATAAAAAGAACATTAACATATTATTTTCAGTTCTCTTTGTCTTCTCAAGCCAGGAAACCATCAGAAATACTCACAACGGGGGACCTCTTTCACAGCAGGACCACAGGAAGTGTTACATCCAAATCGACACTCACAGTTGAAATCCAGGCATTTCCTGTTTACCACACAATGGAAATAGACCTTGGAGGTCATAAAAGTCTGGAAACGAGACAGCAGACCCTCAGATTAGCATAAACAAACAGTTTTATTGCTTTTTCAGAGGCCCGAACAGTTTAGTGAAGAAACAAATGATTAGAAAAGCCTTGAGGTAAAATACATGCTGGATCTGACTACAGGAACATGCCAGTCTCAATGGAAGTTCTTTTCAGCCCTCTGATGCAGGTAGAACTTTAAAAACTTTCAGAAACACTTCTTTTGCCTGATTTTTATTGGAAACAGAATATTTAGTGCCATCCACCATAAATGTAAGCATATTGGGGTATTTCATCTGGAATTTAATTTGTTTATCAATCAGAAATTTACAGTAAGCAGATAAAGACTGTCTAGCCTGCCTTACTTGTAATGGTAAATCTTGAGCCAGAAATATTTTAACATTTTTCCACATAACATAGCCACCATTTTTTTGCAGTAAACAGTATTTTGCTAACATCTTGAAAGTTCAATATCTTAACATATACAGGTCTAGGCATAGTAGAAGCTTGTACCTCTCTCAGCTCTGTGTGCCCTTTCTATTACAATCTGTTTCACCCCATCAGCATCATTTAATAGGATTTCAAATATTTGTGTTATGGCTGGTATTAGCTCTGCATACTGGATGTTTTCAGGGATTCCTCTTATAATAATATTATTTCTTCTAGACCTTGCTTCTAAATCAATAAGTTTATTTTGCATGGCTTGTACATCCACATCACATACCTTTGATTTTTTCTCCAGCATGTCAATTTTGTCCTCTATTTCAGAAATTCTGGTCTCAGTTTTGTCCATTCTCTGAAGCAATTGATTGCATAAAACTCCAAATGTTTGTATTTGTGAGGTCAAGTCCTTTAGAGCTTCCTGTATAGGTAGTAAAGCATGTTTGATATCCTCCATGTTTAGTGGCTGATCAGTCCTGGATCTAGTTTCTGGTTTCTGTTGTTCCTGCTGTCTAGTAATCCTTTGTTTTTTCGCAGTTCCATCCTTTACTGGCGACTGTAGTTCTGACAACTTTGTCATAGTAGTAGTTGTTTCCATGGTTCTTCCTTGTTGTAAGATTTTTCTTTCCCCAAGCAGAAAGGCAGAATAAAGAAAGCACACGGTCCTTTGTTTGTTTCTCTCTTCAGAGCAAAGTAATCACTTGTAATCCTGATGGATAAATACTTTTTTTCCCACTTTTTTAACTGATTTTAGATTAGGTAAGTATAAATGCAACTTTTTATCATCAATTTGATGTTTAAACCTCCTGATACCCACTCAGATCAGAGATTTTCCTCGGGTTAATCGAAGAGCTGCAGTTTAGCAGTATTTACAGCATGGCAGCCATCTTTGAATCCCTGTACTGCCCTGTTCTGTTCTAGGCAACCTTCTCTGGAAAGAAATGCCCCCTTAAACTTCACATTAGCCTTAATCTTTTAGACCATTATATCACTGCCATTTCCTTACGTGTAACAGCACAGTTCCCTTCACCATCCTTCTTACCAACTTGAATGCTCATATTCTATCCTCCATCAATTTATTTTTGCCCTACATTTAAAAAAAAACAGTTTTTTGCCTTTTCAGAGAAACAAATATCACATAGGATCACCAGGATTCAATAACACCTACACTAAGTGTACACTAAATGTACACCATTCTGAGTGAACAGACAATACAGGCATAACTCATACCTTCTTCCTCCTAATTTTAGTTTTCCTACTGATTTTCTTGAAGCTTTAAATACTGACAGGGATTCATAGAGGTTACCACAAACTGTAGAATACAAGTACACAGTATAATCTTTCTGAGTGACTAGAAAGCACAAAAAATGTGGTAGGGATGTTCTTGAATTTTTTTTTTTTTTGGTACGTACTAGGCTATTGGCCCTAGGGCCTATATAAGCCTAGCCAAACAGTACCCTGACTTTTGCCACCCAAGAAAATTGTTTTCCTGTGCCCCTGTCAAGCAGAGCCACATAAGTGATCCCCGGGGTGAATTTCCTATCTCCCATCCAATCATCAAGATTTTTCTTGAAGAGTGCTAATGAGGAGCTTTATTTGATACAGATAGTTAGGTTGTTCCAGAGTATGGGAAGTCTCTTGGACAGGAATCTACCCCTCCAGCATGTTCTGTTTACTGTGGCGACAAGGTTTAGGTCCCTAGAGCATGTAGCTCGGAGGGATTGGGATTTCTTTAAGTGGAGCATGTCCAACAGCTCTGGGTTTGACATAGCTTTGAATGTTAGGCAGAGATCGCCTCTGAGTAGGCGATATGCGACAGACTAAAGCTGGAGTTTTTTGAGATGGTCTGTGTAGGGTATCTGTTTGAGGCCGGTAATCCTTTTTGTGAGGTATTTCTGTAGCCTTTCCAGTTGTTGTAGATGTCTTGTGAGGTACATACCAAAAGGGGCGTTGTACTCTATAATGGGTCTAATGAGTGATACGTAGAGTGGAACAAAAGCCTCTTTTTTCCTGGTTGAGAAACCTTTTGTGCTAAGGTGTGCCACGTAGAAGGATTTCCTGACTACTGTGGCAATGTGATTATCAAAGGAGAGACTACTGTCCACCTGTATCCCAAGGTCTCTTATCACACTTTCGGTGTTAAGTAGACTACCACCTATGTTGTAGTTCATGAGTACAGAGATAATACATATCATGTACACTTAGTGTAGCTGTTGTTAAATCTGGCCTAATTAGTTTTTTTCTTTCTCTGCATCCTTAGAGACACTGGTCCACTTTGCACATAAAAGCTAAAAGATACACTTCAGCAATATAATACATATGCAAATATATCCCTTGGGGAGGAGAATGGAGAAAAATCATCAAAAACAGTTTTAACATTATTACATTTTAAATGGTGTTTTTGAGGAAATATCTTAAAGGCAAGGAACTTGCAGGAATACAACATGGCTGCATTCATTTGTATTCAATTTTACAAACATACCATAATGGATACTTTGTATGTAATTAGCCAGAATACTTGCACTAAATATTTTCCTGAACACTTCCCATGGGCAGTAGGGGAGAGCATTTCATTCTAGGCTATGTAATGAATCAGAGATGCAAATCATCTCATTAATGGACATACTTATGCAGATTGCATGAGGCTAATATAAATATATGTATAAATGTAACTGCACTAAGCTGTTACAGATATTCTTTCACATTTATATCAACAATTTGCCTCCAAACAGCATTTAGCATAGTTTATATGTTGCCTAGTACACATTGTTGAAATGTATTTTAGCACCAACATATTCTGTTAACATGCACAAAGTATGTAAGTAGTATTAGCTAGCTATACCAATTAAATATACCTAAATATTTTTCAGGACTAGTATGTTTACTATATGACTGGACTATATACAGACCATATCTCTGTGCTGTAAATGCAATAATAATACTACTGTCAACTTTTTGCAAAGCATATCTTTGATGTCTCGAGACATTTTTATATTCAGCATGTGAATCTTAGCTGATATTTATTTCTGAGTTCAATCAGAATATATGAATAGATATCTATATCCAGATAATTATCACAAATTCTTTAATTTTCTGAAATTAGCATCAAACAATTCATATGTGCAGTTCACAGAAACTATGCAAAAAATATCTCTGGTATCCTACCTTGGGCCTTTGCAAATCCCAGATAGCTCCAGCCCCACAAACTCACCTTGAGGGCTTAGTCAGTATAACAGGTATTTATAGTTCAGTAATGTTTTGGAGCTTTTCTCCTCAGGTGTCCACAGAAAAGGGGCTATATCAGCCTAGTTGGGCATTCCCAGTAAACAAAAGCAATAACTTAATGAATAAATAAATGTATAGTATATTAGATTTTTTTGATGTGTATTATAGGACAACATTTTAAATCCCCAAGCAACAACCCAAAAGCCACCCCAAATTTTTCTAAGTCCACATCAGGACCCAGAAAGTTTATGTTGCATTAAGCCAGACAGCCATTGATACTCTCTGTAGTACATGCAGCTTGAAGTACAATAACAAATAGGTAGTAATGGAGATACACCATTAGCAAGAGGGATTTGGCATTTACATTGAACCAGATGAGTTGTATGTGGGAGAACTGAAACAGGCTATAGACGGTAGAATGCTAACTAGATCTGGAATGGATCTCAGTAAGGAGTCACAGATGGACTGTATATCCAGCTGCAGAGGTATTCTGGGTACAATGTCCTCTTAGAGAACTTCCTCCTTCCCTGTACTAGCCTTCTGGAGTACTGTACCTCATATCTGGTAGAGATCCCAGATATGAGTTATAGGTGAACTACATAGTAGCATGTAGTGATGTTCTGGGGAGCTGCATCGTTCCCTGTAGTGACCTTCTGGGGTACAGTATCCTACAATTATTATATCTAGTAGGGGTCCTAAGTGTGGATCACAGGTAAACTATGTAGCTGAGTGTAGTGATCTTCTGGGGGAAATGAACTTTAGGGAGAGACATGTCTTCCTCTCTTGTGACTTTCTGGATTTAGCACATGCCCCCTCTGCTTGGCTCTTTACAGACCTTGGAGACTTTCAGTCTAGCCCAGGCATCTTGCTTTCCAGGAAAGGCAGAAAATGGTGATGAATTATTGTTTGGGACTTGCAAGTAACCAGTTACCATTAGGCTATCCATGGCTTAATATTTTCCATGTTTCAGTTCATAATTGAGAAGGTCCACTTGGCAGAGTCCATTTTCCATGGAGGCCTAGACAGAAACTTTCCATTTCCAATACAGTAAAATATCATCAAACAGTGAGACAAGAACATAATAGTTACAATTCAGAGGAGAACGATATATAAAATATGTCAAAAACAGTTTACTGCAGGCTAGTGGCAGCTACACAAGAGTAATAGTTTCATTTGATTATGCACAGATGCATCAGATGATTATTTGTAAAATGGTAGTGGTGAAAATAACTGCTGTCAGTAATGTATACAGCTATTTCAAAACTGTAAACTATAAAACAAAAAGCCCAATCTGGCAGAAACCATGAAAACCTACCAAAAATGACCAAAATTATAAAAAACTACCAAGTTTAATTGATTAAGTACTTTCGCCTCCATTCACTGGAGACTTCATCAGAATAATAACAAAACAGAAATTGTTGCTTTAAATAACATAAAAGTAATTCCTTTTGGATAATCACTTACAAAGCAAAATAATGACAAGTTATTTAAAGGAAAAGTCATTGTTAAGAAAATATAATGGTAAAATTCAATGGTAAAATAAGTACTGTGAAAGGCTCAATCTCATTTATAAAACACACAGTCTTATTTATAAAACAATCAATTATACATGTAAAAAACATAATATTTAATACTTCAATGCTCTCAATTTTAGGGCTGGAATAAGAGAAAGGTTGTCATTCAGGCCAGGGGTTATACATGCATTCAATTGTAACTGCCATATATGTTCTCAAAATTCCAGCCTAGTCTCCTAATCATCCCCTCTTTCATGGGGTATAACCTGCTTCAGCACTCAAAATTAAAAAATGGCTTCTCTTTCTATTAATCTCATAGATGATGTGCTTATAGATTCTTTGTCTTAAACTTCACTCTGTCTTCCCCACATAGAAAGAACAAGTGTACACAGTGGGCTAAATATACCACCCCCCTTTGAATAACAATTGTAGTAACAAGTTGCTGTTAATTTTATTTTTAATCCAGAAATGTATAATTCTGTAGCATTCACTATGAAGGGGCATTGTGGACACATACCACATTTAAATGTACCATTTTTAAGTCTGTTATTGATAGCATGTGCCAACCTGATTCCATTTTCAAAAATATTTTTTAAGTTAGAAGTCCTTTCTTAAAACTAAACATTAGTGGTTCAGAAAAAAAAAACTTTAAGACCATTAGGCATTGCTGCAAACAAATCCCAATATTTAGAGATTATTTTCTGGATTTTTCTTATATCCTAGTTGTAACTGAATGCCCAAAAGGGTTCTAAATCTTTGTTGCAGTTAGACTCCACTTGAATAGGTGTAACATGATTAGGACTTATCTCGCTTGTACCAAACTGGGAGGGATTAATAAGTGGAACAAATTTATTGCCTCATCCTTGTAGGATTTCATCTTTCAGTGAACTAATAAGGCTCTTAGGGTAACCCCTGGCTAAGAACAAAGTCTCAATACACTCTAGCTCATTTACCGAATTAACTTGTAAAGGGTCTATATTACATTGTTGAAAGGCATTTTCATCGAACACCTTTTCATCTACACATAAACATCGAAATGCCAAAACTTTGAACGGTCACTTCAGATAATTTTTTACCAAGGGAAAAAAAATCACTTGGCCGTCATTGGGAATTTGCCCTTTCCTCCACTGAAGTGCAATCTCTGAGTTGATATTATTTAGTTAGGGGGTGATGGGGGTTAACCCCCCCCCCCACTTCATAGGGTCTGACAGTTCGTTTTGTTGTTGGTTGGCCAAGCGATTTTTCCCCTGGGAAAAAAATTTACTGAAGTGGCCATTCAGAGTTTTGGTAGTTCGATGTTTATGTGTCAATGAAAAGGTGTTCAATGAAAATGCATTTCGACAATGTAATATAGACCCTCTCATAAAGAGGTAATTCTGGCCACTCTCACCATCTGACCTTTTACAATTGTTTTCTTTTGGTAAAATGAATGGTTACTAGTATATTGTAAATAGGAATTAGAAAAACATTCTTTTCTACATAGTTTCAACACAAGCTTCCTATTCACAACATCCTTTGAAATCCGGAGATCTAAAAAATGGACCCCATTGATTTCAACTGTATGACTAAAAATCAAGAAGAATGTAGTACTAGTAATAAAAGACATAAAGGACTCAATCTCTTCTGACTGACCAATCCCTATAATAAAGATGTCATCCAAAAAAATGGTAGTAAGCATTAATGTTCTCAAAATACAAGAAAGTAAACACAAAGTGTTGTTCCCAATACAACAGCACAATGTTGGCAAAAACATGGGTGCACACAGCACTCATAGCCACCCCATCCATCTGTGTATAGTATTCACCTTCAAAAAAGATATAATTATTCTTTAAGACCATTTCAGTGTTTCCTATTACTAATCTAAAATCATTCAGAGACAAAAAGTCAAACTCGACCAAGGCCTCTTCAAACCACTGTAAGCCAAAATGTGGTATCACTGAAAAGAGGTCCTTAATGTCAATGGTGATAAATGGTAGTTTTTATAATTCTGGTTGTTTTTGGTAGGTTTTCCTGGTTTCTGCCAGCCTGGGCTTTTTGTTTCATAGTTTAGTACAGTTTCACCTATGCAACCACTATTTGTCTTGGAATTTCAGAATTGTGCTAGTAGAAATAACCGCTGATCATTTTGAAAAAGTGTGGCACTATGAAGATACAGCAATCAGGAATGATGCCTGGCTTGCAATAGTCAATTATTAGAGTAACATACTTGAATCTGTTAGTTGGGAAAGATATATGCTAGAAAGAGATGGCAAAGACGTACTAAGGGGGGGGGGGGTTATTAGGAGCAAATGGAATAAGTAGGAAAGGTCAGTGAGGGAATATTTCTAGGACCAAAGAGAAAATAAAGTCAGTAAGAGAAAAATACTGTGAGACATTCTACAGAGTGAATGTCAGGAGTAGATGATGAAAGAGATCCAGGCATCCCATCACTAACAAATCTGAAAATGTTTTACATGACTAGAGACCAGATTTTGAATCTGCTGAATTCTGATATGATGACAATGGGCATTATCTTCCAGTTTAATTTAATGGGAAAGAGAAAACAGCAGCACCCTGGTGGTCTGAAGAGGTTATACCTCATTCTTCTAATCCAAAAATCTGTTCAGGTCGGAGGATTCCGCTCTCTCATATCCAAACAGAGGGGTAATCACAAAATTAGCTCTAGGTAGCCATCTACATACAAGTAATCCGCAAACAACTTATCTTCCAAGTAAAATGGTTGTAGAGTCTTTAATAGTAAAGAAAGGATGCAAAATAAACTGTACCATAGTTCTCGTAACTGCAGATATGAACAAGTATTTAGAAAAGTTTTCTACTCTACACTTGATCGTAGCCAAAAGGTCAAGAAGCAATCTAATCTAATCAATCTAATTAAGATATGATGAAGGTGAAAGAAATGCAGGAACAGCTGTTCCAAGAGTGACAGCAGCATTATGCAATAATAAATGAATGATGAATTTTAAGACTAATAACAGACCAAAAATAAATTTATTTCCGATCATCCACTTTGAATAGTTATCATGACATGCAGTTTGTGGCAACAAAATGATGGATTATCACAGAGGATTTTTTTGCACTTACAAAACTAAACTACCACAGTAATCTGGAACAGATGTCTTAGTTGTACTGCATTTTATATGATTTAGACAGAAACGGGATAACTGGCACAGCAAGAAGAACAAGGAAGAGCAGCAATTCAGTTCAAAAGAAAAGGGTTTTATCGATTGTCAGATCACAGTTAATGGCCACAGATGCACATAAATAAAACCAGCCACACACACACACACACACACACACACACACACACACACACACACACGCACACACGCACACACACACACACACACACACACACACACACACACACACACACACACACACACACACACACACACACACACACATGCACACAACTGTTCCAGATAAAACAGCTAATAGCAGTGTATTTGGTATATTTTCTGAATGGATTTATTAAGGTTGTTGCTGTCTGTGTCTTTTAAGATTCCGAGAAACAAGTTACTTTTTCCAAATAATAGACTAAAAAGCTGATGTTTCATTCTTAAAACTTTACTGCGTACCACAGTCTGGACATATTTCTGTAATGTGAACATTATTAGTCACTTTGGAACAAGGACACCAGATCACCGCCATACTAAGCACTGCAGTGAAAGAAATGACCCAGTTAATAAAATGAATTAATTGCAGAAGAAAGCAGTTCAGGATGACAGGGTCTCCTTGCCCAGGGGATGAAACATATTCTCAGAAATATATTGTACAAGAACATATCAGAGTGTCACTCTGAGAAAATGGCTAAGGTTTTGTGCTAGTAATAATGATGTACATAATGCCTGTGGCACAAAACTTGTAAGATTTTAAACTGTAATCTATTTGAAGACACAAGAAAGTCAGAAACTTTGTCATATGTTATGCACAAGTGAAATCTGTTTTTATAAAAATACTCTGCAGTTCTCATTGATGTTAAGCAAATACAAAGTAAAAATCCTTACACATTTGTTATATGTAGGTTACCTTTCACAGTACTGTGTCTACCAAAAACATCATTTATGTACTGTGTTTAAGTTCTAATATCATCAAATTTGTTTTTTTTTTAAATTTTGCTAAAGAAAATAATTAAACAGTTCGGAGACAGTAACTAAATGACAATATACAGGCAGAACTAGCCAAAGTCAAACTGATAATGAGATAACAGAGTTTTAGCTAACTAGTTCTGTCATTTTGTACCTTAGAAAACTGAGACAATTAAAAGAAAGGTCAATGTTTTCTTGAAAGGCATGTAGCTTCTCTGACAAACTGATAAAGTGAACTACATTC
This sequence comes from Protopterus annectens, assembly GCF_019279795.1. Taxonomy (NCBI): domain Eukaryota; kingdom Metazoa; phylum Chordata; order Ceratodontiformes; family Protopteridae; genus Protopterus; species Protopterus annectens. Next base: position 1,401,726,705 of record NC_056737.1, read on the forward strand.
CCTTCATACCACTCTGAGAAAATATATATTTTCAGGTAGATTTTTTTTTCCACACATCATGTTAACTAGAGGTTGTGTTTTTTTTCATAGAAAATAACCAAATACTTCTTTGTCTTGGCTCATAGCTTGAGCTTCATATGCCCTCCGCCAAGCTACACTACACAGATTAAGGATCAAATTAGAAAAGTATCTTCTTTCCCAGAAAGCCTCCATTATAAAGCAGACAAATAAAAAGCAATGATCCTAAATTATCATCAAAATAAAGGAAAATTGGCTTTGGGACTCCTGTACTCCCTCATACCATACACATACTCCTCCTTCCTCCCTTCACCTGATTTCTGGCCATATGAGACTCCATGGCTGTATCAGACCTCCCAGTCTAGCTGGCTGATAAAGCTACATATCCAAGGGAACAAATTGTCTCCTCATTCCCTTTGAAAAAGCTGCCTTGGCTCAACCATCCTCTTTCACACTTCCATTAGGCATTCCTTCTAATCACCTTCATTCCCCATAACCAACAGTCATAGAGATACATTTTTTCCCTGGCTTCAGTCCCTCCCAGGTGCTACTTGGATCTTTGGATGAAAAATTCCAGTGCCTTCCTTCAGAAGTCCTTCAGGTTGACATCAGCCATTCAGCTGTGCACTTCTAATTCCTAGTCACCTTTTTAACAGCAGCACCATCAGCACTTTCATCCAACTCTGGTTTCGCATTTCAGGATCCAGGCCTGATGTTTGTGCTTTCCCCAGCATCATCCAGGATCCTCTCTATGTAACATTTATGCAGGAAATTACCTTCTACTTCAGCTCCTTCACATTAGGTCTAACTGTCACCTTCTCCCAGCAAGGGCCTACTCCTTGCTATCTGGCTTGGTATTAGCTTACCCCCAGCATTTGGCCTGACATCTGTGTACCCCATGGTATCAGGTCTAGACAGCTCTCCCACTTTCAACCTAGCATCCTAATGTCAGGTGTAGCATTAAACTACTCTGTGCCTTCTGGCCTGCTGCCAGCTTGCCCTCTAATTTCGGTATGGTGAGGGGAAATCAGATGTCAGGACTGGTTGCTGTCCACCTGACATTGTCCATTACTTCTACATATTCATTGTTTACCACCCAGTCCTATTCTCTCCTTACACTTTAACTACAATGTCTTCACCAAAATAATTTTTTTGCAACAACCATGGAGCTCCACCTCAGGTCCTACCACCTCTCTGGCTTCTCGGCATCAATAAATTGTATCACCAACCCTATGGCAATGAAACACAGCATAAGTCTTTGGTGTCTTTAGTGGATGTTTAAGGTTCTTCCTTTAGGGCCAGATGCTTGCAACTCTGTCCCCTCCAAGAAGAACATACTGGTTGTAGTCGGGGATCTGATGCACCCCTCTTTGGAGGTCAGACTTACTTAACAAAAAGGTGTGGTCCTAAATGTGGAACAAGAGGAGAGCTAAGGCTTCTCATACTCTCATCATAATCTTTTATCATTCAACTATCTGCTTCATATGATCCAGGAATGGAGACAATGGCCAATAACTGACATGGCCTCACCACATTGAGTCCTTTAAGAGGTTTCTAGGATCCAAGACCAGGCCTGTTGGATAGTTCCATAGTGTTGGGCACATTACAGAATGTTCTAAGGCCATTAAGGGCAAATCTGATACAGTGGCGTCTATCCACACAAGGGAAGCAAAGTCTGTTGGTCAGCTGGGGTTCAATTTGTCATGTAGTCTTATGCTCCTGTACCGGACACCATCCTAATGACTCCTGTGCTGAAGTACATCCCTGTCCTTCAAGATATGGCAGTCCGTCCAAGGAAAGAATGGCCCTAAATCAGTTGAGCAAGTGTGTGTTCATGTTCTAAAACAGTGAAGATATGGTATGTAGGGCCATAGGTGCCTATTTTGCCATTTGCTGGTAGACTTGGCTGTACTTAAAACCATTAACCAAATATCTTAAGGCATCTTTATTAGACCCAGATCTGCATACTGAACTGGAGACCATGAAAAAAAGGGCTATGACCTTCTGCCACTGAGTTAATTTTTCAATTCCTCTGTGGTCTTACCGGGGGGTGCAGAATGGCAAGTGGAGGTAATGATCCCACCAGACCCAGCAAGGCATGCAGCAGCCACTTGCAGCCTGGACAACAAGCATCTGAAAATGAGCAAATGGGGAACAAATAGTGAAAGTTTCTGATGTTTTGATGCAGTCAGGATTCATCCTTTTGAGGAGGATGCAACCACTGTTGACTACCTAACCACTCCACCACAAAACTAGTTCCACCGGGGTGCCTAGTTTTCCCGCATCATAGACTAAAAGGAAAAAGAGATCATAATATATTTCTCTACTTTATACTTCAACTACTCATCTCCACACCAGTCCTTTACCCAGACAATCCACAGCTCACAATGTACCTATAAAATGCAGAAACCCTACACTCTTCCAAAAAAGGCCCATCTAGCCTCATTAGGCCAGGAGGCCAGGGGTACTATTCTTATTTCTCTTCAATAATAAAAAGCTGTGTAGACCTGAGACCAAGTTTGGACTTCATTTGTTTAAACCTTTCCGTGAATGGCCATTCCACTACCCACACTATACCTTCTCTGTTATCCAGAGGAGACTGGATGTGCTGCTTAAACCATCAGGATTCCAACCTGCACAGATTCAGGCAAGTACCCCACAGGTTCCTGCACTTCTAAATAAATCAGGACCATATCCTCTTCTGAACTATACAATTCCACCTTTCTTGGCTTAAAGAATGCTCATAAATCGTATGCCAGTGGTCATTTAAGAACCCGCCACATTTGGACTTTTATATATCTAGGTGACTATCTGCCTAAAGCAGAGTCTAAAGAAGAGCTGGTCAGAATAGAAAGTCAAATAGTACAGTTGTGAACTCTTGAAAGTCATTTTCTCACAGTCCTTTCTTATTCTAGCTTAGTAATGGACCTTTATGTTGTTGTTTTATAATCTCCTGGCTCTGACTTTTCTCTCATTGAGCACTTGCAGTACATTTTGGTACAAAAAGCAATCCTCTTTTAACTGTGCAAGGCTCAAATTCACCTTCTTCATGAGACGTTTGGGCCTCTTGTCAGCAACCATTCCCATGCAAGAGTCTTGCAATATATACTCGGGTTGCTCCAGTACTAAACGTCCCTGTATAATTGAATGGCTCCAAGTTGGCAGCTGCTTATGGTTAACTGGAGCTCTCCCTGCAAGAAAACTGCTAATCTGCGAAAAAAATCCAGGAAAACAATTTGATAAAAGTTCAGTTCAAGGTAGAAGAAGACTTTATCGGGATGTCTACCTGGATGAAGACTGGGAAAAATAAAAGAAAAGAAAAAAGGAGAGGAGAAAATTACGGTGAGAAAAAAAACACTATGCAGAGGATCACTTGGAAGCACATCAAATCTGTAGCATAGATGCAAGTGATGGCCACAAATAACACTGAGAAAATTATCTCCAAACACATTCTGAGATATTTAAAGTCAGTAGGACATTAGAGGAGTATATAAAAGTGAATGAGGAATGAATGGGAAAACTAGAAGAGACACTGAATAGCCAGTTCCAATGAAATGCTCAAACTGCAAGATTCAAGATACAAGCTGAAGGAGAGACTGTCAGAGAATGAAGTTATCCAAGAGGATTTGTTCCAAAAATAGTTGACTGTCCTAGGATTAAAGTGGCATTGTTTCACATGTCTATGAAAAGTGAGATGAAATGTCATATTTGGCTGAAATAGGGCTAATTTTCTTTCAAACTATAAAAAAATGAAGCTTTAATGAAACAACAAATGACTGAAAGGTGTGATGTGGATGGCTAGGTAAGGATTTATTTTTCTTTTCACTTGTTTTTCTTTTTTAACCAAAATCTGAGTGCAGGCAATAATACTTAGAATACCATAATATAGCCAAGGTTTATTTTGGGTCATGCTTATATTGGCTGCCACCCATGTGGGATGTTTGCCCTGATGAAAAAGCAGTGTTTGAACTTCATTATTTTTTTTTTCTGTATTTAGTTATTGGGGCTTGTGTGTACTGGAAAGTTTGTAAAGGAGTATGGGATTTTATATTATGTGAAAAGTGCATGTCAGAAAGGAGGTGTTTACACAGCTTTCTATAGAACATGCAGATGACACCCATTAAAATTAGGGAGTGTATGATTTAAGTATGGTACAGTGGCAGTTAGTGATGTTATATGAAAGTTAATAGGAACATATGTTGAAGTGACTGCATTATCCATAGTATCCTGGAATGTAAATAGTCTTTAAGCAGTAGAGAAAAGGCAAAGAGCAAAGAGCACTAGCATATATTCAGAGGACTAGGGTACAAATAGTAATGTTACAGAAACACATTAAGATGGGAATGAACATCTCAATCTGATAAAGAAGGGATTTCAGGGCAACTATTCATAAGAGTGCCAAGGGAAGAAGAAAAGAGGAGTGACAATACAATTAGAGAGGGGTACTCCACTAGTGCTAGAGGACAGAAAAAAGGATAAACATGGAAGATTGAGGCAATGAGACAATACTGTTTAGAGAACAAAGTTACCTTGGTATCTATTTATGTTCCACCCAAAACTGCGGTCTTGGTGCTGAAAAGAATTTTGGGGAAAATAGTAAGTTTCTACACAGGGGTTTTAATCATGGGGGGAGGGATGGAACATGCTTTGCAATTATGATATGTCTGGGGGACCAAGGATAGTATCTAACACTAGAGAGGTTCATTCTTACAGAAGTATGTAAAAGTGTTTTGCATGAAGTATGTCTCAGCAGCATTGGAAGTAAAAGTGCAGTATATGTAACTATTCCCCTCGATACAATTGGACTAGATTCGATAGGTATTATATATCAAAAGACCATGTATATTTATTATCTAGCCTTGAAACACAGCCTTTACACTACCAGATCATGCACCTTTATAGCTAAAGGTGATATTTAGAGGGAATAGTAAGCTAGGCACTGGTGTTTCCCTACCATTTGAATGAAAAAGAATGAATGTAAGAAATGGGTTGTAGACAATGTCTCAGAAACCGCAGGGGTGGTAAGACAAAGGGAAACATGGGAAAAGGTAATAGAAAATGTGCAGGAGGGCTGGAAAAAAAAGTTAAAGCATTTTAAAGTAGGCAGGAAAATCTTATCAATGAGGAGAAAGAAGAGTTAAGGGAGGCTAGGGAATATATTAGAGATTATCTGGATAACATATATGAGTGGGGAAGATGGCAGTTAATCTGTGATAATAATCCTAGAGTGCAAAAACTTTTAGCACATCAATTTAAGCAGCAGAAATTCCAAGTCAGCGCTGAAAAGGGTCTAAGACAATCCACTTACCTGGTAAATAAATGAATTAAATATAAAAGTGAATGGAGCAGTAGTTAAGTTGAGGAGCTTGCATCTAGAAAAATTATAAAAGATGAAACAGATTAGGGAGATTTTCCAAAAATTCTGTGAAAATCCTTATATAGCTGATGGTTGGAGAGAACAGTAGAGGTTGTTCCTGGAAAAGTTCATGGTCAGTGTGGACATACTAAATTTGAGGGAGTTGGATGTTCAACAATTCACTGCCAAGTTAGTGAGGAAGAGATAAAATTGATGATGTGTAGTCATGTCATGGGCAGCTCACCAGGGTCTGATGGCATGTAAGTTACAATTTGTAATTAAATGCAATAGGTTTAATAAATGCATGAAAAATATTTTTAGCAATGTTGTAAAAGTGGAGAAATACCCACATCATGGAAGAAAGCAGTAGTGGTAGTGCTGTTTAAAGAGGGGAAAGATTATCTAGACCCCTACAGTTTATTGAGCAGTTTCAATACTGAATCATGATTATAAAGTATGTATGTCTATGTTGATAGAAAAGTGACAATATATTGCCAAATTTTATAGCTTTAGGACAATGGGGGATTGAGCGGGGAAGGCAAATATCTGACAATATTAACAGGATACTGATATCTAGAAGAAGCCACAGGAGAACAAAACTGCCTTTATTCCTGGTGGGCTTGGATGCAGAGAAAGATTTTGACAGGGACTTGGAATTTTATGGGAAGGAGATGTTGGAGTCAGCATTTCCTATTGAAGTAACTGAATTAACAATGAGGGTATATCATGGGCAGATGCAAGAATAAAAGTGGGAAGGATATTGTCAAATAGATTGTGTCTGGTGAGAAGAACCAGACAGTAATGTCCTCTTTCTCCATTATTGTTTATGTTATATTTAAAGCCATTGGCAGGGAAAATAAGGAACACTCAACCTATGCAGGGATAATATCGCAGTATCAGAAACCCAAAACATTTACAGAAATTAAAAAATGATATGATTAGAAAGGGAAGCAGGAAAATATTGCTTTGTTTGCTGATGATGTTAAATTACATTTGACTGATCCTGAGAAGAGTATTCCTGGTCTGTGCAATATCTTGAAATACCTTCAGGCATTCTCAGATTATAAAATAAATATACATAAAACAAAGGCAATACCTGAAACCTGTGCACTAGCACATGGTTTGATTAGGCAATACTCATATTTATGGGGAGATATAGATGTTTGGGAGCTTGTCTATGGAACAATGCTTTAAAGGCTGCAAAATAAACATAAACAAGCAGAAGGAAGGGAATGGAAGTGTTTGATGATGTACCTGGATAGTACGATATAATCAATAAAATGTTTTTGTCCCGCCTGGTTCTGTATGTTGGCCAGTCACACCTCTATTAACCTTAAGATAGGGCATGGTAGGCAATCAGCAGGCAATGAAGATTTTATATGGGAGGGGAAGAGACCAAGGGTCAAGCAGGGTAAGATCATTCTTGCAAGAAATCAAGGGGGACTTGGGTTGCCCAGTTTGAAGGGGTATTTTATGGCTACACAGTTAAAGCTGCTATATGTACTACACACAGAACAAATCAGACCTAAATGAAAAAAGAAGATAATTATCTACCAGGGTGGTATATGAAGGGATTAAGAGAGACAGACTTTTTAGGTGCTGGCTCTAGGTAAAGATTGTAGAAATCAGCTAAAGTACTGAGTTTATAAGCTGACAAACATATTAAAATAGGCCAGTAAAGGATTGGAGAAAGGGAATTTTGTTCATTTGATTTCTCATTTAAGGGGGTATAGAGTATACAGGAAACCGTAGGAAGTAACTAGAGAAAATTATCTAAGGAAACAAACTACCCAGGGAGGAGGAGTAAGAGAATGAGGGGCAGCTATTCAGTCACTTGCATTGCAGACAAAGGACAGGCTCACATACCAGTGTATAAATGCAGAATACAGAGAAAAAATAGAGAGGAGAGTGAGAGAAGAGTGGTGGGTAAATGACTGCCTTTAGAGGAACGCTTGGCAGAAACAAGCTCGGCGAGGACTATTAAAAAGGAATGTGTAGTGTGGCTTATAAAATCATGCAAGGCAATTATAAAAAAACAGTCACAGGAGTAAAGGAAGAAATGGGAGAAAAGGTTGCATGTACAGATTACATTAGATCAATGGGGAAAATAGTGTGAGGTCTCTAAATATCTGGCAAAGTCATGCAAATTTAGGATATTTGTATGAAAATGTTTGCTTAGGAACTTTATAAACCAAGATGATTACAAAGGATCTTCTCTCATGTGCAGAATACTTTCTGGAGATGTGTAGGGAATAAGAGCAGTAAATGAGAGCATGTTGTTGATAATGTAGCAAACTTAAAGGGTATAAAGATAATCTTCAAAATACAGATGGAGAAATGTTTGGTGAGCATTTATGAATTAGCTAGGGAACTGAACTATCAAGACATTGCAAGTTCCTAACAAGTTTAATCATTCTAATTGCAAACAAAAAGTGATAATAAAGTGGGAATTGAGGATTAAACTAACTTTAGAAGAGGTGTGGGAATTATTACAGAACTAGAGTACTTACACCAAGGAGTATCAAACAAGGGTAGGAGCAAGTTGCATGGCCACAAATGCAATACATGAAAACAGTATATCCAAAACGTAGGTCAACATGGAGAGGGAGACATGAGTTTTGAGGGCAACTGAAGAATGATGATAAAATAAAGGAGAAACAAATGTGATAAACTTTAATAGATTTAGAACTGAGTCCAAATTGTCAGTAAGAACATAAACTGTGATTGTTGTTCAATGTTTATTTTTGGATGTCTGTGATGAGTACTTTATTACCACACACACACACACACACACACACACACACACACACACACACACACACACACACACACACACATATATATATATAGGTTTACCATTGAAATGTCGCCGTGCAATTGCACGGCTATGAAGTATTAGAACAACAGATGTTCGAATACTTCATATGTGTGCAGGTTACATGAGCGAACATCATTTTTGCGAATGGACTGTACATTCGCAAATATAACGTTCACTCATGTAAAGGGATCGCAGCACAGTGCGGTTAGGGAAATACATCCCTTTCCTCACTGTAGTGCGATCTCAGAGTTAGAATATTAAGTTAGGGGGATGCAGGGGGGCTTGCCCCTCTGCAGAAACGGGATGTTAGGTTAGCTAGTTAGGGAGTTACGGGAAGGGTGGGATTGCTATTAAGTGGTGAAAATGTCGTGATCGACATTTTCGGCATTAACAGCTATTTTGCAACATTAGGGACATTCAGTAATGTGTACTTTCGGCGAAACACTTTGCTAATAAGTACACTTTTTTTTTTAATTTCGAGATTATAATAGTAAACCATATATATATATATATATATATATATATATATATATATAAATATATATATATATATATATATATATATATATATATATATATATATATATATATATATATATATCCGTGAATGGGATTCTTCCTCTATGAATCAACACACTGTTTCTTGAAATATGAATGCTTGATGACAGTTGATTGAGAACTCAGGATGCTTAAACAAGACCTGCAAATATCAGAATAAGGTTCCCTTGTTAACTACTGGTCAGAGCCAGATCCTGCTGGCTGGGAAGCAACCTGTTTGCTGAAGGACTGTCACACTTACTTTAGAAAAAGTACATGTTTTTGAGGGTGTTCTCGAATGCCTTCTGCATCCAGTTGCACAGACCTCCTCCTGGTCTTCCTTTCTGCACAGAATGTAACAATCTGTTCTGCTTTGGACTCACTCTTGGAATGATTTGTGTTCATCTACAACGTGTGTGTGTGTGTGTGTGTGTGTGTGTGTGTGTGTGTGTGTGTGTGTGTGTGTGTGTGTGTGTGTGTGTGTAAATCCCAATTAGAGATAAAATAACTGGTAGTTAGTGTTAATTTCCGTGTGTGTGTGTGTGTGTGTGTGTGTGTGTGTGTGTGTGTGTGTGTGTGTGTGTGTGTGTGTGTGTGTGTGTGTGTGTGCGTGTGTGCGTGTGTGCGTGTGTGTGTGTGTGTGTGTGTGTGTGTGTGTGTGTGTGTGTGCGTGTGTGTGTGTGTGTGTGTGTGTGTGTGTGTGTGTGTGTGTGTGTGTGTGTGTGTGTGTGTGTGTGTGCGTAAAATATCCCAATTAGGGATCACATAACTGGTGGTTAGTGTTAATTTACCGTGTGTGTGTGTGTGTGTGTGTGTGTGTGTGTGTGTGTGTGTGTGTGTGTGTGTGTGTGTGTGTGTGTGTGTGTGTAAAATATGTTAATTTCCCAGGCTCAAATCCTGTACCTAAGGTACAAGAGTATGAATTCTCTACTCCTACCACCACTTGAGTTTCAAGGAGTTGAGTGCATAGCTCTCAAGTGTGCAGATTTTCACAGAATGTCTGGATTCCTGGCTCATACTTTTGGTCTGTTCTTCTTAAAATGTGTGGTTTTCTGCCAAATCATGGAAGGCCAAATTCACAAAATAATAACTGCCATTTAAGTTTCAGTCTTCATATCTTTCAGAAAATGTATGGTAACACAAAATCTTGTATTTTACCAACTTTCTAAGATTGTTCAAGCAATATTTAAAATGTGTCCCTAGTTTTGGGCCTTTGCCCCCCTCCTATAAATGTTGGCTTTGTCCAGATTTCTTGTGCTACAAGGTTAAGAGGTATGTTTGTCAAATGCATTTTTCAAGAAATTGAATGTCAATTGCATTTTATAAGGAACTGAGAGCTTCGGGGGAAGAGAAGTTTAGTGCTGCTCATGCCAAGTCTGTTTAGAATGTGGAATTGATGTTTAGCAAATTATATCACTATTGTGCTAAAGTATTTAAAAGCATTGTTAGTAGCACAACATTCAGTATACTTTCTTCCGATGCCGAATGCTGTGGGTTCTACTCCCACAGTATTGAGATGGATTACAGATACTGTGTTGTACTTTAAGGGGGTAAAGGCTGCAGGTCAGCCCTGACCAGTAGTTAACAAGGGAACCTTATTCTGATGTTTGCAGGTCTTGTTTAACCATCCTGAGGTCTCAATCAAGGCTCCTCCTTTGGAGGAGATACTTAGTAACTATGAACCTGTTGTCAGTTTGCCATCCATTCCTTATTGCAATATTACCATATATTCATAGGTTGGTACTAGGCTATCGGCCCTAGGGCCTGTACAAGCCTAGCCATAACAATTCCCTGGCTATTTCTTCCCACACTATTTACTTCCCTGGACCCCTGTCTAACAGGGCGACTGACGTGATCCCTGGGGTGAATTTCCTTTCTTTCATTTCTACCCGCTTAACATCTTTAGTGTGACATAGGCAATTTATTCTTCAAGGGCTCAGGCACTGAATTTGTAGATGAAACACTGAAATATAAAGTTGTTTGCTAGCAGCAACCTCTTCATTAGTTACAAATCTCTTTAATGTGGAATTATTCAGATGGCTTTTACTTCTGTAGAGATTGTGCATGTTTATGATATTGGTGGATTGTTATGACAGAAGTTTGAGTAAACTTTTATTGAAGAAATGTTCCGAATTGGGCAGTTTTGTCATTATTGGTTCATACGTTTTGTTTCATTGCTTATTAAAAAAATGTTCGAAACTAGAATTTTAAAACACGCTCTAACAAGTGCTGCTGTATTATACAGGGAATATAATTTAATACAATCAGGAAGGTGAATCAAAGAACACAAGCATGTATGCATGGTCCTAAAAATGTGGCCTATGATTTGAAAACAGCCCAAAGGTAAACTTTATCTGCCATTGGCCAGATGCATTTTCTTTGAATGTGGGTTTCAATGCTGTTTCAATGAAAGTGAGTTTCAACGGCAGAGAAGTTTTAATGCTAAGTCTGTTTTCATTGTGAGACTGCATTGCTTTGTTTAGCAAATGTCTATCCCTGTTTATGTATAAAATTTGAAATAAATTTTAAATTAAATCTAGATAGGTTCATAGATTAGTACTAGGCTAACTAGGCTGTGGGCCATTTTAAGCCTAGCTAATTACTGCATGTGAGAATCAAACCTTGCACCTTACATCTGTAAGGTAAACATGGTAACTATTATCCCAATCTCATTATAGAAGTAAAAGCAAAAACAGTATGCACACTGAAAGGTTTGAACAGTGTCTATGGTAATTGGGGAGAAATAGCCAAGTAATGGGACTCTGGAATAGCTGCAGGGGGGTGCATGTAGGGGGTCCCCCCAGTTAATTACCATGCCTAGGGTTCCATTTGACCATGATCTGGCTCTGCTCCTGGTTAAGGATAAGACATTCTGAAGAACAACATAGGAAGCATAATTTTATTCAGATGAGAATGAATTAGTCAATGGAGATCTAAAATTCACATATTCACTCACTTAAAGAAAAAAATAAGCCTTCATAAAATATAAATTAAAACTAAACAGAAATGTGTAATACTGTAAACTCTAAACTATGAGAAACCAGACCAAGAAATTACTACGTTACATGACAAAAAAAATACTGACAAAGTTTCATCAATAATTTGAAATGGCTGGTATGTTTGATCTTGCTGTCAAGGATGCCTGTGAATCTGCTGCATTCATAAATAGCTCACTGCTTCAACTGAATGCCATAGCACTTTGTAGGAACCTCACTGCCACCAACATCTGCCATCACTGGTTTCATTCTGCCCTGCTTCACCACAGTCTCCATTCTTACTTAAGGCTTCACTTCTAGAATGCCAGCTGGTAGCACATTTCTCAGCATTCAAACTCAGCAGTTTACTACATAGATTATATTAACTCATTGTTCAATAAATAAATACTTAATTACTTATTGTCTTGTGCTATCATTTGTTAAGTTGACTGCTTTTGTGACATAAAAAGTTACTATATGTCTTAATAAGCGATGTACATGCTGTATACATTGTAATCTCTCTGCCTATTTAAATAAAGTACTACTAACTCCACAGTAGGTGGCAAGCAAATATGAGCTAGCAGTTCATTTTTTTTATCTATCTGGGATTGTTAAATGAAATGAGGGTTGGCTTATCATTGGGCATCACTTGAATAACAAAGTGTCTGAGCATAACCTAATGGTATGATTGACCAAATCTTTAGACATAGTGATCACATGCAGACTATGTACTATTTTTAAGGCACTCTGCTTTTAGCACATAATATAAGTGCACAAGAACTTATGACTTGACAGATTTGTCAAACAGGGAATTAAGAAAATAGTTGAAGCATTCAAATTTAATCACCTTCATTTTTCATGCCTATTATGAAACTTTTATTAAAGTTATTGACTCAGTGTCTCTGGCTGTAATGAACACCCACACTGCGAAGAACACATGCACAGCCACTGACAAGTTATTGACTTTCTGTCACAATATGTCATATTAGACTACTGTTTTTTATGTCATAATTGTTTTCTCAAATGTTTTGCTACCAGTCATTTGCTAGTTACATTTGAGGTCTCTAAGCTATTAATTATATGCTGCATCAAGGACTGATACAGTATGTTCCTTCAGTAGAGACGGCAAAGGAGGATTATTTTTATTTTAATTTTAATCCTCTATAGCGGAGGTTTTGCATCATATTAGAACAAGTATTTATTTCTACATATATTGCTCTGTTTACCTTAAAATATACCAAGCATCTTCTTTCAATGTATTATTATTTGAAGCACTGTCCTCCCTTACTATTGTAGACAACAGACTTGCTGAGATCTCACTACCTGTTGTCTGCAAGCTCGAGACTGTCTCTTTTAGGGGGGGGGGGGGCATCCCTGCCCTCTGCACACCTATGCATTCCTAAGGTTTGATTTGTCTGACAGGTAGCTTCCTAGTACAGAATTTCTAATTAATTAACATAATCATTACTAAATTATTTTCTAGGGCTAAGTCTAGCTCTAATGCAATCTCACTTTAATTTTATATATTGTCCTGCTATTTCTGGCCTTTTCAGGGCAGGACACCTGCAAGGTTTTGGAAATGAAAATGAGGTCAGCTTTAATCTGGTCAACCACTGTTCACTTTTGTGACACATGGTACAAGTTTACTTAACTCAAGTTCTTGTACTATGGAAAATGGTTTATTGATTACAATTATTGATATGACCAGCATTAGAAACAAGTTATCCCTAGAGGCTTAGATTAATAGTAGTGGCCCTAACAACTTTGGCATGCCAGTCTCATGGCTAAAGCCTAAAGATGTAATTCTTAAACAGTGGTCAGCAGGTACCATGCTACTTAAAGCTATAGGCCTGAAGTCAGAGTGAGAGGTGGGTACTACTGTTCGTTAAAAAATACTTAGAATACTGAGAATATCCTTGATCCTAACTGGCAAGTCTGTCAATGTCTGATGGCCAATAGTCTCAAAATCAGAGAAGTACTGTACCAACCACGCTGTACCACACTGAAATTAACAAATGTGTTCCTATGAATCATGATGACATATTTGCAATGAAATGCAACATTTTTCACAAGAGGCTTTAACTTAAGCTACTGAGCTTGTAGACATACTTCCTGGATCCATATTCTCACTGGTAGCTACTCTCTATTAGAATGGAATTGTACCAACTAGCCAAACTGATGCTACTTCACCACTCTAGATACCCCTGTATTTAGTGACCTAATTGCATCTTCTGCAAGGACCAACACAGCCTCAAAGGAACACAGATACACAAAGGGCACTAAAACAATAGTGGCAAGGAGTACCCTGAAACATTCTTGCTAGTACTTATTGGATTTGTATTACTGATTAAAAATATTGTAATGTGGCCTAAAAGTACTTAATAGAAATGCTTCACTCTCAGCTGCAAATGACTCATACTCTACTCTTAAAACCCCTTTCCTGTCCTGCTCTATCCTCACTAATTTCATATTATACCCCTCCCAGAACTCTCCTCAGCTCTGACTAGCTCCTTATGAACACCTATAAACCAAACAAAAAATTGATAAACTTCTTTACAAATATAGTATTTCCCATACATGGAACAAACTCCCCCTTAACATCTGAATAATTTCCCACATAAATCTCTTTAAATACAAACTTAAAACTTTATCCTAAATGTCAACACCTGTCATTGCAATTATCCCACTTAAATCCCACCTTACCACCTTACTACCTCTTACACTTTTAACACCCACCTATTGCAAGTATCTTATCTCATTGTCATCTCTTGCTTAAAAAAAAAATCTAACTTTTGTACTGCATGTTATGTGTATTGTTGCAATGTTTATGTAAACTTCATTCTTAGGTCTTTTGTAAATTTCTAATGTTCTCATGTAAAGCATGTTATTGTATTGTTTGCATACAATTTCATTGTCAGATGTTTTTCTTTATGTAACTTTGTAATAACTGTCTGGAGCTTTTCTCCTCGGGTCTCCACTGAAAATGGGCCACAGGCTCAGTTGGACTAACCCAGTTAACAAATGGCAAATAAAATAAATAAAACAGAATAAATAATAGACACGGCTGCTGCCTTTTTAAGATATGATCTCACCAGTTATGATCAGACAAAGAAGCACTCCATTGTCATGGATAACCCCAGATGTTAGACAAGAACTTGGTCTGTGTAAATCATAGGTTCATAGGTAGGTACTAGGCTATCTGCCCGAAGGCATTTATAAGCCTAGCCAGAATGTGTTGGCTTTCACCTCCCCCTTAGATTAGTTCAATGTGCCTCTGTCCAGCACAGCCACTGAAGTGATCCCTGGGGTAAAATTTCTGTTTCCCACCCACTCATTAAAGTTTCTCTCGATGAGTGTTAGCAAGGAGCTATGCCTAATGTAGATTGGAATCTTGTTCCAAAGTATGGGAAGTCTCTATGACAGGAATCTATCCTTCCAGCGCGTCCTATTTATTATTGTGGTGAGGTTTAGATCCCTAGAGCGTGTGGCTCGAGGGGATATGGTTTTCTTTAGGTGGATCATGTCCATCAATTCTGGGTTGGACATGGCCTTGTATGCCAGGCAGAGATCACCTCTGAGTAGGTGGTATGCAACCGAGTACAGCTGGAGTTTCTTCAATTGAGCTGCATAGGGCATCTGTTTGAGGCCAGTGATTCTCTTGGTGAGGTACTTCTGTGGTCTTTTCAGCTGTTGCAGGTGTCTTGTAAGGTACATCACCAATGGGGCATTGTACTCTATGATGGGTCTGATGAGTGATGAGTAGAGGGGCACAATGACCTCTTTTGCTCTGGATGCAAACCCTTTTGTGATTAGGTGGGCCACATAGAAGGATTATCAAAGTTGAGATTACTATCTACTTGGGTCCCCAGATCCCTTATTACGTCTTCCATATTTAGGGGACTACCACCTGTGTGGTAGTTTGTGGGTACTTTGTTTTTTCCAAATGGGATGACTATGCACTTTTTGGCTTTTAGCTTGAGGCCATGATTTTGACACCAGGTATCTGTCTCAGTGAGACCCTTTTGGAGGATGTCTGTATCAGCCGGAGAGTCAGTTTTAGCCCCTAGTTTGCAGTCATCTGCGAACTTGGTCAGCCATAGTCCTTCTGTGCTTGCCTGTACCTCTGAGAAGTATATGCCGAACAGGAGGGGTCCTAGGACTGAGCCCTGGGGAATGCCACTTGTAACCGGTTTAGAGTCAGAGCTAGCTCCTGCAACTCTTTCCATGTGGGTTCTGTCCATGAGCCAGTTGGCAACCCATCTCATGACATAGGGGTTTATGTTCAGGCTGGTGAGCTTGTCTACAATACCAGAATGGGGAATGGTGTTGAAGGCCTTTGCGAGGTCTAGGTAGGCTGTGTGGACCACTTCTCCCTCATCTATAGCCTTGGTAACCATCTCAAAGAAGTCCACCAGGTTTAGGAGGCATGATCTGCCCTTAACAAAGCTGAACTGGGTAGGGTCCAGTGTTTGGAGGTTCCCAATGTCTCTGTTAATGAGATCCATGATGATGCACTCCATAGCCTTGCAGACCAAGCTAATCAGGCTTATAGGGTGATAGTTCCCAGGGTCTGTTGTGGTTCTACCTTTGTGGAGCAGAATAATTGTTGCTGTGCGCCACTGTATGGGCACGTAGCCTGTGGAAAGGCTGAGTTTGAACAGTGTGTTTAGGTGCGGGGTTATTTCATCTTTGAACTCGTGTAGGACACAGCCTGGGACACCATCCGGTCCCATTGATGCTGTGTTTTTGGCTTTGGAGAGGGCTGTTTTAACCTAAGTGTCTAT
This sequence comes from Protopterus annectens, assembly GCF_019279795.1. NCBI lineage: Eukaryota > Metazoa > Chordata > Ceratodontiformes > Protopteridae > Protopterus > Protopterus annectens. The sequence continues at coordinate 1,401,743,193 of NC_056737.1, forward strand.
GATTTCAGGAGCACTACATTCTTCTGGTATGGGTATGGGCCCTTTTGGGGGTGAGAGGGGGGTGAAGTTTGCACTAAACCTGTCTGCCAGGATGTTGGTAATATCAGTCGGTTCAGTGTATTTTGTGCCATTCTGCACTAACTCAAAGCAAATCTGAGAATTGTCACTTAAATTCTTGACATTCTTTCAGCCTTCATTTACTTACTGGTTAACTCTAATCAAGTCACTTAACCAAGCTGTCCTCCCTTCCCAATCTGAAAATGATCCATGTCACTCAGTCCACTATTCTGGTTAAAAATGCAAATAAATAAATAATTTTCCCTGGACTCTAATGAGTAACATTTAGAGAAAGTAAAGCATGTTGCAGAGAAAATGTGGACATTGCTTTGGACAGCAATTTAGCATTCTCTTAGTAAAGACAAACATGTGGCTAATAGGGACACAAAGTATATAGTTGCTCATACTTTCTATAAACTTTCACTTTTTAAAGGCATCAGTCCCTGTACTGAATAAACCTTTACATGAATGCCAAAATGTCACCCATCTCTCTCTACCTTCCATCTGCAAAAATATGGAATTTTGCCTCTCATAATGAAGAACAAATGAGCAAAATGTGGAACCCTTACTAACAGCTTACTAATGACGTCAGCTAGGAAGTTGGACAGGATGGTTAAAATGCATTATTTTATACTTATAAAACATTCATTTGATGAACTGATATGATTCAGCATTACTTCCCGTGGTTATCAGTTAAAAAAAGTAACACTGAATGTGCACAAGACCCTTTCAATGTGGAAAAAATGAGGAATATGTCAAGAATGTTCCTCATGATGAGGTACACTTGAGAGGTATGATGTCATCAAGTGGATTCAGTTGGCATATGCTTTAAATTTCTGCACATTTGTGATTCGTTCATAGCAGAGATAGAGCAACATGTCATTAGTGCCTTCCTGAGTCCTGGCATTTTTACACTGATGTGGAAAATAGGCATTTTATAATGCTATATAAGAGTGGCCCCAGGCACTGTGTAGAATTATTTAGAAATATTTTACTTCTTTCTCCTCTTGGAGAAATTATGAAGAAAACAGTGCCCTTGCTGGTTAAAGGACATTTGATTTCTTCTGGTTTTTTCAGAGACCAGCAACGCTGCACCTATATAATCCCACTTTCCCTGAATGGCACAGTTTTAAGAGTAAAATTCAGATGACTAAAGTTATTTTTTCTGCATCTGAAAGGGGAGAGTATCAAGTTTTATCAAAGCTACACAGATCCAGATTTATTTAATATGATCTATTCAGTCAAATTCAGTGTACTAGCACACTGTGGATTCACTGTTTCCAAGACTGTGGAATTTTGCAGATAATAAAGATTTTATCTTATTCTCGAGGATGAAGTTAGTACATATATATATATATATATATATATATATATATATATATATATAAATAGATATGTGCGTGTGTGTGTGTGTGTGTGTGTGTGTGTGTGTGTGTGTGTGTGTGTGTGTGTGTGTGTGTGTGTGTGTGTGTGTGTGTTTGTGCATATGTGTATATATATATATATATATATATATATATATATATATATATATATATATATTGTGTTATAATATATGTGAGTTTGTCAGCATGGTAGCTAAATAACACAGAAGTACTGTGGATCCTAGCTAAACTCTAACCTGATCACTCTAGAAAGTAAGAGAAACACATAACATGTAGCTTCCTAAACTTTTCTCATTAGCATTTATATAGTATAGATAGACATTTATATAGTATAGATAGACATACTCACAGTATATACATACATACATGTATATATATATATATATATATATATATATATATATATATTATGACACCCATGCACTGGCCAAGTAATCAAGGAGCCTCAATCCTCACCACTAGCACCAGTGAGGGGTGTCCATATTGGGAGGATAGCAACTACACACACAGTAAAGTACAATTTCCCTTAAGAGCACACAAAGATCACAGTCAGTCTGGGGCTGGTTTCTCCCTTTTTCTCCAGATCCCCAGTAAGGCTCCCCACTGACACAGCTATAGGGTTCAGATCTTAGCTGAGTGGTCAAGCCAAATCCTGCAGCACCCTCTCTGTTCAACCAGAGGTCCGTGTCCCTGCCCAAGTAGCTGACACATATACACTTTTAGATTTGATTTATTTGCAAACACACAGACACTCCTGAGGAATGATGTCACAGATTCTCCAGCTATGCCCCCTTCCGCCTAGACTATATGGTAGTACCATCTGCCACCAACCACTCTTATCAGCTACTATAAAGGCCCTCACCAAAGTGTGTCCATTTCTGCTTTGCAGTGTTATTATTATCCAAATAGTAAGTGTGACAAACAGCAAGGCTATTGGAGTGGCTTATACAGTATCAGCAAATACATGCAAGTATTCTCAGAGCTTAAATTATCTCTACACAAAACAGCCACAGTTCAAAGGTTTAAATATATTTAATAATAAATAACAAAAACATAAGACAATACTTATTAACTCAACACAATGACATTAGACAGTTCAGGAATCACAGGAAATCCTTTAAAACAACATTGTAGGATAGTCTCACATAAATATAGAAAACAGCTAGACTAATTTTACTACTTCTATCTATCTCTAAGAGAAATCACTGTTCTAAATATCCTACTTACAGAGAAAAGCACAGTGTTGGTGAGTTGTTGTCAGCTTCAGAACAAAATACAAAACGCAATCCCTTTCTCTCTGAGATAATCTTAAATTGATAATACACATCACTGCTGAGTCATTTCAGATTACATCATTCTTGTCACCTCTACTTAAGTTCCCAGGCTAACAGAATTCAAAATTTAACATTCCTTTATGATCTTGCAGCTGCCAGGAAGTCACAGCAATAAAAGACACTTTACATGTGAAACCTAGTAATTATCTCTGTCTTAAGACAATAGAAAGACACACCTAGCCCAAACATGCTGTCTCCTAGCTTGAGAACACACACAGTCATAGGGTTTATACACATTTCTTTCTTCCAGCAGGGTGCACTGTGGCTACATTTTTGAAGCTCAACACATAACACAGTTTTCTTACATCTGTGAAACAAGCCTGCGGATAATATTAATATTTGCAATGACATAGAATTATTTACAAAATTCTTTCTAGCTAGACTTGCAGCCTCTCAGTTTATCACATTTCTTCCTCCCCTGGGAACTCAAGCTAGTTTTTCTAGTGTCCCTTGAGAAACGTTGCTTGAGAGGGTTGAGTCTATCTGGGTATACCTTACTCCACTCCTTGTCTTGAGAGACCATCTGCATTAGCATTGCTAACCCTACTCCATGCTGCACTGACATATCATATGCTTGAAACCCTAGGCTCCATCTTAGCAACTTGGGATTTTGCTGTCTGACTCAATGTAACCATATTAGGGGATTGTGCTCTGTAACTAAAGTGAATTTCCTTCCATACAGATAAGGCTGAAGTTTCTGTAGTGCCCACACTATGGCTAGACATTCCTTTTTTACAGCTGCATAGCATTCCTGGGTTGGAACCTACAACTGAGATAAAGCACTGGGTGCTCTTCTCATTCTGAAGAAATCTGGCTAAGTACAGCCCCCACCCCATGGTTCAATGCACCCACCTGCACAGCAAATTATTTGTTGTAATCTGGACTGGCTAACACAGGAGGTCCTCCCAAAGCTTCTTTAAGCTTCTGCAATGCCTGCTCACATGCTGGACTCCACACTACCTTATCTGGCCAGTTTTTCCTTGTCAGGTCTGTGAGGGGAGCAGGTATGGTACTATAACTGGGGATGAACTTTCTGTAGTACCCTGCTTTCCCTAAAAATGCCCTCACATGCTTTTTGGTAACATGTGCAGGCCATGCTTGAATGGCTTCCACTTTGGCAGGTTCTGGTCTGATCTTACACATACATACATACATACATACAGATAAGGATGAAGTTTCTGTAGTTCCCACGCTACGGCTAGACATTCCTTTTTTACAACTGCATAACATTCCTCCCTGGGTTGGAACCTACAACTGAGATAAACCACTGGGTGCTCTTCTCCCTCTGAAGAAATCTGGATAAGTACAGCCCCCACTCCATGGTTCAAAGCATCCACATGCACAGCAAATTATTTGCTGTAATCTGGACTGGCTAACACAGGAGGTCCTCCCAAAGTTTCTTTAAGCTTCTGCAATGCCTGCTCACATGCTGGGCTCCACACTACCTTATCTGGCCTGTTTTTCCTTATCAGGTTTGTGAGGGGAGCAGCTATGGTACTCTAACTGGGGACAAACTTTCTGTAGTACCCTGCTTTCCCTAAAAATGCCCTCACCTGCTTTTTGGTAACAGGTGCAGGCCATGCCTGAATGGCTTCCACTTTGGCAGGTTCTGGTCTGATCTTACCTCTCCCCACTCTATGTCCCAGGTAGGAGACCTCCACCATACCCCCTGACATTTGCTGGGTTTAATGGTCAACCCTGCCCTGTGTAGTCTTCCCAACACCTCCCTGACATGCTGTAGGTGCTCTTGCCAGGAATGGCTGTAGATGGCAATATCATCTAGGTAAGCAAGGGCAAATCCTCCTTCTACTGCTAGGATATGATCTACCAGCACTGGAAAGTACCTGGGGCATTTTTCATTCCAAAGGGCATCTTTGTGAACTCATACATACCAAAAGGAGTCACAAAGGCTGACCTGTCTCTAGCACTGGGAGTCAAGGGCACCTGCCAGTAACCCTTGGTAAGATAAGTGGTGGTAGGATACTTAGCCCCACCCATCTGCTCTAGGGCTTCATCTGTCCTAGGCATGGGGTAAGCATCTGACTCTGTGTGACTATTTAATTTCCTGTAGTCCACACAGAACCTGGTTCTACCATCCTTCTTTGGTACCAGCACCACTGGGGAGGCCCAGGGACTGTTACAGTCCTGAATTACCTCTAGTTCCAACATTTCCTGTATCTCATCCCCCAGAGTGTGTTTGACTCTCTCAGGCACCCTTTAAGGGGCCTGCCTAATTGGCCTTTGGGGTCCTGTATCCACCTGGTGCTGCACCAGGTGGGTACAGCCTGGTCTCCCAGTGAACATGTCTTCAAACTCCTGTAACACTGCTCGGATTTCTTGAACCTAGGTAGGAGATAGCTGCTTGAACACTGCTACCCCTTCAACTGAGGTGTCAGTCCGAGCCTCACTGAGGAGATCAGTCAGCAGCTCTCCCTCAGACTCCTCCTGCAATCCACTGCAAATACTCAGCGCAAGGGCCTCCCTACCATGGTAAGGTTTCATCATGTTAACATGGTACAGTTTGTGCCCCTGCCTCCTGCCTAGTAGTTCTATCATGTAGTTAACATCATTGACCTTCCTTACCACCTTGTAGGGTCCCTCCCAGGCTGCCTGCAGCTTGTTGAGTCTGCCAGGAATGAGAAACATTACCTGCTACTCTACAACATACTCTCTAGCTCGAGCATTCCTGTCACACCAGACCTTTTTCTGCTGTTGAGCTTCTGCCAGGTTCTCCTGGGCCAGGCCCATGAGTTCCCTGAGCCTTGTCCTGAGGTTTAGGACATATGCCACAACAGACTCCTGGTGAGATTCACACTCACCCTCCCACTCATCTGGAATTAAGTCTAAAGGTCCCCTCACCCTATGCCCATACAACAACTCAAAGAGTGAAAAAACCTGAGGATTCCTGGGGAATCTCTCTGTAAGTGACCAACAGATGGGGCAAATATTTGTCCCACTCCTTCTTAAACTGGACTGCAAATGCCCATAGCATGGACTTGAGTGTAGAGTTTAACCTCTCAACAAGACCATTAGTCTGGGGATGGTAGGAGGTGGTCTTTAGGTACTTCACCCCACAGTACTTCCACAGACAAGCCAGCAGGTCTGTCAGGAAATTGGCACCCCTGTCAGTCAGTATTTCTTTTGGGAAACCTACCCTGCTGAAAATCTCTAACAAAGTATTTGCCACATTTTCTGCCTCAATGGAGGACAAAGCCACTGCCTCAGGGTATCTTGCAGCATAATCTACTACTACTAGGATATACTTTTTTCCCTGTGGAGCTTGGGGTACTCAGAGGCCCCACAATATCCATAGCTACCCTCTGAAATGGCTCTGCAATCACAGGCAAATGCATCAAAGGAGCTTTCACCTTGTCCCCTGCCTTGCCTACCTTTTGGCACTGATCACAGGTCCTGCAATACCCAGTTACATCTCTGGAAATTCTAGGCCAATAGAAGTTCTGTATAATACAGCTCTTTATACATTTTTTGCTCATATAACCTGCAAAGGGAATATCACAGGCTATGGCCAGATGAGCCAGACTGTAGGCTCTAGGCACTACCAACTGCTGTATTCTCTCACCTTCTAGCCCTTCCTCAGGGAGTCCACTCTCTATACAGTAACCCTTTGTCCCAGTATACAGATTCCCCCTTCCCATGAGAATCAGGTGCCTCACTATCTACCTGCCTCAGGCCTTGTAATGAAGAGTCTGAGAGCTGAGCCTGTCTCAACTTTCTCTTTGTAAGCCTTCCCAGCTTCCCTTCTAAAGGAAGTCTGGAATCCTCTGACAGCAGTGCCTCACTGTCAGCCTGTGTACTACTACTCACCTCTGCCCTTGCAGTCACTCTGTCCAAGGGAACATCAGTACCCCCAAGCAGCTGTGGCACACCTTCAGACTCACTGCTACAGGGTAATCCTGTCCCTGAAGTAACCACCTCACCAGTCCTGAATGCAAGTATGCGGTCTGTCTGGGTCTCCCCCAGTCTACCAGACCCACATGCTTGGCTCCAAGTCTGACTGCGTGTAACTGCATAAACAGATGGTACTGCCTCATCAAAATCCTTCCCTATCACAACATCTGCAGGATGGTAGTTTGGTACCCTTGTTTTCTCAAGACAATCTACTATTGGCATTTTGTCATTCCCACTTACTTACTGTCTCCCTCACCTTTATTCCCCACCTTGCCTCTGTGGACATTTATATGCTACATGGCCCTACTGGTTGCATTCAAAACATTTAACCCTTGGTCCTGGACATGTACCTGGACAAGTGGCTTCCCCTACTACTGTCAGATTCTGTTGAAGCAGTCTGGGCTGCCCACCATGGGTTCCCTTAGACCCATGAGCAGCACTGGGTGTCCCTTTCCTGTGCAGTGATGCTCTGCTTGCTAGGTATGTCTCCCTTCTTCCCCAACTGATCTACAGCAGCACACTGTCTATCAGCTAACCAGATCATCATGTCCTCAGGCAAAGTGCTAAGGGCTTGTTCCCTCACCAAAACGTCTGCCAGTCCTTCAAAAGTGGTAACCTGACATCCACTCACCCACATATGAAAATAAGTGCTTAGTTCAGCAACATATTCACACACATTTTCATCTGCCTTGCATCTATGCCCACAAAACGTTTTCCTATAAGCTTCAAGTGTTAGCTTAAAAAGTCTAGCAAACAATTCTTTACAACATTATAATTTAAAAAGTCATGATCAGCTAGTTTGGACAACACAGTTGCAGCTTTCCCATGCAGTAAGGAGGTCAAGAACTGTACACAGAGCATTTGGTCAACATTGTACTGTTTACATACCCTCTCAAACATATGAATAAAACTATCAAAATTATTCCCCTCTGTAAACTGTGGAATAAATTTACTGACCTTTGTTTCTTCTGGGTTTCGGTTACTCCCTTCCCCATTACCTCCATGACTCTGGCGAAGAATCATCATCTCCTTTTCATTTTGTCTCTGCCTCTCCTTCTCCTCAGCTTCCAGGCATAGCAGTTTCTCATTCCCATAGCAGTTTCTGACTCATTTTATCATTTTCCTCACTCTCTAGACACCTCAGTCTCTCTGCTGCTTCTGTTTCCAAATGCTGGGCAACCAACTCAAGTCTTTTTATCTCCAGACAGATTTTTAAGTCCTCTGTAGAAAGATTGAGCTGTCCATTCTCTGAGTGTTGTACATCTCCATGGTCAGTCTGATAGTCCTCCTGGTTGCTATTTTCTGATATAGCTGTGACTAAAGCTGCAATCATGTCTGCTCTAGTCAGGTTTCCATGCACCACTCCTTTAGCCTGGCACATCTCAGTCACCTGGCTCCTTGTCAGCTTGCCATACTCCTCTGCTGACAAGCTTGCCTGCTCTCCCTTACTAACTAAGTTAACAAAAGAAATAAAACAATCGTGATATGAACTCTGACTGTTCACTGCATGGTTGATTCAGAGTACAAAACACCTTCATTGATCACTGCACACAAGCTACAAGAATTTACTATCCACACCACTACAAGCCAATTAATATGTGATGTGGCTAACTCACCACGATCAAACAATTAATAGTTGATGTGGATATCCCACCACTGCCAACAATTAATATGTGATGCCCGTGCACTGGCCCAGTAATCAAGGAGCCTCAATCTTCACCACTAGCACCAGTGAGAGGCATCCATATTTGGAGGATAACAAGTACACACACAGTAAAGTACAATTTCCCTTAAGAGCACACAGAGATCACAGTCAGTCTGGGGCTGGTTTCTCCCTTTCTCTCCAGATCCCCAATAAGACTCCCCATTGGTGCAGCTATAGGGTTCATATTTTAGCTGAGTAGTTAAGCCAAAACCTCCAGGCACCCTTTCCATCCAACCAGTGCTTTGTGTCCCTGCCCAAGTAGCTAACACATATATACTTTGAGATTTGACTTATATGCAAACACACAGACATTACTGGGGAAGACTGGCACAGATTCTCCAGCTATGACCCCTTCTGCCCAGACTGTACGGTAGCACCACCTGTCACCAACCCCCCTTATCAGCTACTATAAAGGCCCTCACCAAAGGGTGTCCAGTTCTACTGTGCAATGTTATTATTATCCAAATAGTAAGTGTGACGAACAGCAAGGCTATTGGAGTGGCTTATACAGTATCACCAAATACATACAAGTACTCTCAGAGCTTAAATTATCTCTACACAAAACAGCCACAGTTCAAAGGTTTAAATATATTTAATAATAAATAATAAAAACACAAGACAATACTTATTAACTCAAAACAATGACATTAGAGAGTTCAGAAATCAGAGGAAATCCTTTAAACCAACATTGTAGGATAGTCTCACATAAATATAAGAAACAACTAGACTAATATTACTGTTTCTATCTTTCTCTAAGAGAAATCATGGTTCTAAATATCTTACTTATAGAGCAAGGCACAGTGCTGGTGAGTTGTCAGCTTCAGAACAAAATGCAAAATGCAATCTCTTTCTCTCTGAGATAATCTTAAACTGATAATACACATTACTGCTGAGTCATTTCAGATTACCTCATTCTTGTCACCTCTACTTAAGTTCCCAGGCTAACAGAACTCAAAATTTAACATTTCTTTGTGATCTTGCAGCTGTCAGGAAGTCATAGCAATAAAAGGCACTTTGCATGTGAAACCTAGTAATTATCTCTGTCTTAAGACAATAGAAAGAAACTCTTAGCCCAGACATACTGTCTCCTAGCTTGAGATCACACACAGTCATAGAGTTTATACACATTTCTGCTTTCTTCTAGCAGGGTTCACTGTGGTTACATTTTTGAAGCTTCACACATAACACTGTTGTCTTACATTTGTCAAACAAGCCTGTGGATCTTATTATTTACAATGGCATATAATTATTTACAAACTTATATCCAGCTAGGCTTGCAGCCTCTCAGTTTATCACATATGTATATATGTGAGAACTGAATTTAATCAAATCCCCTTTGGTCAACATCTATTTAACTGACAAAGTTTGCTTGACTACACAGATGGTTGACGTGTGCGAGATTACAAAATTCTCGAGGTTGGGAAATATGAACTTTCCCTGACATTGTGTGATTTCAGAGTTAGTATATACAAATAGTAGGGGAGTAGGGGATGCAGGAGGGCTTGTCTCCTGCAAAAAAAAAAGTCTCAGTGGGTTTTTCTTATTGTAGGTTTGCATGTGTCGAGATTGCTGCTCAGCACATACAATAAAGCCTTGAGCAGGGCAAGCTTAGAAAATTGTGAAAGAAACCCACAGATGGCTCAGCACACTTTAGTTCACTTTATTCCACAGAAACACAGCATATTAATGCTCCACCATACGTTTCTGTTTTAAAAAATCACTTCCTCAGATCCGTTTTTAAAACGAAAACGTATGGTGGAGCATTAATGTGCTGTGTCACTTACCCAAGCTCATTCCTCTGTAGTGACATTACACCAAATGCATGGACTGTTGAATTCCTTTCCCTGTGAAAGGAACCACTTGGCCACCATGGTAATACACAGAAATGAAGCAAACCTTAGCCCACCAAAGTAGGGGGCTTTGCCCCCCATGACCCCCCACCCCCTACTTAAAATATACAAAATCCGAGATCAAACTAAACTAAAGAGAGGGCAAAGTTCACAGGGAAGGGAATTCAGCAGTCAGTGCATTTGGTGTAATGCCACTTCGGTTGGAATGAACTCAGGTAAGTGACATTTGTTGAAACATACTCTCGTTTAAAGAAAGTAGACCCGTGTGTGTGTGTGTGTGTGTGTGTGTGTGTGTGTGTGTGTGTGTGTGTGTGTGTGTGTGTGTGTATAAATATATATATATATATATATATATATATATATATATATATACATATATAGATATACACTTATTATTCTGTGACATAGTATGGATTAGATTACAATAATACATTTAAATTAATCTTAACCCAAGAATAAGCACATTATGGACATTTTTTTGCATCAAACTAATTTTTTTGTTTTGATTTGTGCATATTCAAAAGAATGTAATAGATACAACAATATAGTCTTTTCTATCATGATCAAGTATTGAATAGTCCATGTACCTGCTTGGTTTCTTCATGTATCATCTAACATTTAATAGCACTGCTCTCTCTAACATCTGATCTTCATTTTCAGACATTTCTTGTACTATAGCTTTTCTTTAAATTTATTTAAATTTTACACTTTAGTTTACATCATCATCATCATCATCGCTTTTTTAGTTTTTATCAACACTTTCTGCATTTTTATCTAATTCCTGCCATCCATATTACAACAGTATTCTTCCTGAGCATCAGTCTGTATGTGACATGCACACAAATACCATTTATTTAAATTCAGTTTACCCCTACCTTTTCTCAGTGATCTCACTTCCAATTTCTTAATTTATTTTATAATATGTATTAATTCGTCTATAATTGGTGTAATTTTTGACTTCCACTTTTAACAATTGATTTTTTGGCTGCTAACATCATTAAACTTAATAAGGCCTTATTATACCATGTTATTTCTAGTCCTAGGGTCCAACTTAGAAAAAACATTTCTCTGGTCACTGTTGCTTGTTCATCCAACATTTATGTCACAAACCCCAGCAGGGAGTATTTAACCTCAGTCACATCTGTACACACTCAAAATATATAATCCAGTTTTCCTCTCTCCTCTCCTTCTCATTTACAGCATACACCCTTTTCTTGGGGAAACATCGATTTAGTCTGCTCAGAGTGTAGAAATACCTATGTTGGCACTTCCATGTAAATATCCAAAATTATCTAGACTTTGTTACATATTTAGGAGTCATGCAATTTTTTGCCCTATATACCAAAATTATGAGACGACAATTCTCGCAGCTCCTTCTCAGGAGATTTATATGATTTGTCTTTCTGTTCTCTTCTCCCAATGAGTCTTTAGCTCCCCTGATTGTTTCTTTTTTTAAACAGTTTTTTCAAGATTTTAACAATGTAAAATCAATTGCAGAAATACAGTAAAGGAATTGCTTATTAAAATAAAGAATGTAAACATAAAATTAACAACTATAGTATTTACAACAGTGTCTAGTAAATACTTTTAACAAAACACTACAAACAAATAACATTGTCATTAAGCAATACATTAATTCTTATCTAAGAACTTTTTTAAGTTGGTCTACATAACATATGAAAAGGGTGTTCTAACAATTCTTGACTTAATAGTCATCATTTCCAATTGAATATTTCAGTAAGAATATTTCTGAATTCTGCAAATAGTGGAGGGTGTTTAGATTTCCAGTTTCTAGTTACTGTTTTTCTGGCAACTGTCAAAACAGACCATAACAAAGGGTATTTGATTTTTCTGACACATTTAGGAAATGGGGTATTAAACAAAATCAAAGATTTAGATAGATTAAATCTATCTGTAAAAAAAGCTTGAAGAAAATTATTAATTTTTCCCAATATTGTTTTAAAACTATGCAATCATAGAAGATATGCGAACAGTGTGCTTTGATTTATGATTTGCATCTCCAGCATAATACCTTTTCTTTGCTGATCAATTCCAATTTATTAGGTGTTTAAAAGGCTCTATGTATAGTCTTCATCTAAGAGCGGATGTAGTCCGCCTGGATGATTCCAATATTATTTTTTATCATCATCAGAAGACTTATTATCAATTCCCTGATTGTTTCTTATAGTTATCGTGCAGAGTTTTGTAAGCCTTACTAATTATTCCCTTTCTAGTAACATTTTCTGTTCTTGGTTCCATCATACACTATACAAAAGCTAGCATTTCACTCAGTATACCTCTTCCAGTCTCTCTGTGGCATTATCCTGCTATCAGTCCTTGATTAGGTAAACAATATCTAATGTGCGTCAAATACTTGTTTGGCTTCATCATGTACTATTACTTTTCCTGCCTGACTTATTTATCTCTGTACTTTGGTTCTGAGGATAATCTCCAATGAGTCCTATGTATGTCTTACCTATTCTCTGTATCTTTACTTGCAGATAACCCTTTCTCCAATCCCTTATTTGTTTTATTTTTTAAAAGTTTTCTGACACTATAAATTTCTGTGTCATTAACATTCTTTTTCAGTGCTAGTTCACAAAAGGTTAAATTTCTCTTGTCTCCGCCCCCAATTTATCATTATCATTTTCCATTTAGAACTGTAGCAGTCAGCTTGCATTATATACATCAGCTGTGTAGCCTTAAAATGCCTCCTGTAGTCATGCAGCCTCTACTCCACCTTGTTCTAAAAGAAAAATTACTTTATCCACTTAACCTTTGACCTTTTCTCTTCTCTTCTTTTATCTTCACAGATGAACTCCTTCAACTCTTTATTAATTGCTGTCCATACTATCTCCTCAAGCTAGTAGAACCATGACTGGCCTATATATAGCATCAGAGGGATGAAAAACATTTTTACAGCCTGTATCTTCTATATCCTACTACCCAGGGCACTAATAATAGCTTTCAATCTCTTACTTGTAATTATCTTCAGTTTGGTTTCTTCTTATGTTTCTATAGCTGGTAAACTGATTTCATATCCCTACAAACTTCATATACATAAGTATAAGAAACTCAGATGCCTAAATATTTCATTGCATCATGCCCCCATAAATATGGAGACTGCTGAACTAATTAATGTGTAGCCACATAGCCTACAGCTACTATCTTTGTATTATATTCATTTATTTTATATCCAGAAAACAAGCTTGAAATTATCTCAAAATATTTAATTACATGGGATATCATATTCTGATTTCATCAAATACAATAAAATATCATCTGCAAAACAATCAACCATACTAATTGTAAGCCTAAATTTGTGCCCCTAATATTTTCTTAGCTAAACAATCAAAATATAATGCAATCAGCAAAAGGAGAAGTGGGTGTTCCTTTCTGGTTTCTCAACTTAAACTCAGTCCATTAGATAAAATTGCTAAAAGAATGTTAAAAGTAATTCCAAAATCAATAGATATGGATCAGAGTGGTTTTGTAGAGGGGAGGCAAACATTTGACAACATTCACAGAACACTGATGATCCAGAAGGGAGCAGAAAGTAAGAAAATACCACTGTTGTTGGTGAGTCTTGATGCGGAGAAAAGTATTTGACAGAGTAAGCTGGGACTTTATGAGCAGGGCAATGGAAGCATTTGCATTTCCTGAAAAAAATATAGGGTTGATTAGGAGGCTATATGAGGGATCAGGGGAAAAATTAAAGTGGGTAGGGTCTCTGATAATTTCTACTTGAGCAGAGGAACCAGGTATGGGGTATCTTCTTTCCCCTTTGTCATTTGCATTATATTTAGAACCATTGGCAAAGAAAATAAGGGACTCAGAAATTCAAGGATATGATTGGTATGGTAGTCAAGAAAACCTGGCTCTATTTGCAGATGATATTATTTTATACCTGACAAAACCAGAAAGAGACATTACAGTGCTGTGGAACATTTTGAGACATTTTCAAATCTTTTGGGGATATAAAATTAATGAAGCTAAAACAAAGGCAATAGCAGTAAATTATGTACCCACATATGAATTGGTTCAGCAATATCCATATTTATGGGGAGATGATAAAATGAAGCATTTAGGAGGATGGATTAAAATGATTCTGGTGTGGCAGCTAAGCATATGTGGAAAAGACTAAACAAAAGATGATACAAAAACTGGGAAAATGGAAGCTTTATTATATGGATATGGATAGTAAGAGACAAGCAGTTTAAATGTTTTAGTCCCATGTCCCATTAGTCTTATACACAGGTCAGGCATATTTTATCACCTAGTGGAGAAGTTGTGGATAGCAATTAATAGAGCTGAAGGACTTTATCTGGGAGGGGAAAATACCAAGAGTCAAGTGGGATAAGCTGATTTTTAAGTAGAACAGGACATATTGGGATTACCTGATTTATAGGGGCATTTCAGACCTGCACAGCTAAGGCTCCTATTCATAGCATAAGCAGAAACATGTAATTAAAAGTGGAAAGGGATGATGATGAAATGGGGGGGGGGGCTCAAGAATCAAGGAGAGACTGGGATTTTGGATGCAGGCCTTTAAGAAGAATAACAATAATCATACAGAATATTATATCTATAAAGTAGCAGAAAGTATTCTAAGGACTAAGCCAACAAGGGAATGGAGAAAGGTGATTCTGCCAATAGGGATGACTGCAATTAGAGATATAGAACATAGGCAAGAGGGGGCTGGGCTTTTTTGGAGAAAACTGGCAAAGGAACCAGTTTATTGTGAGCAAATAACTAGACAGGGAAAGATGATAGAATAGGAAGACACCAAGAATGTATTTGGACTACAGGTTAGAGATTGCCTTCCCTATCAAGGACTGATATCAGAGTATAGGGAAAGAGAAAGAAATAGGGGGGTCCTACATGAAACACCAGCACTGGTAGAGGTTTTAAAAGAATCTAGAACAGAAACTGCCATTAAAAGAGGAATCATTAGTAGAGCATATAAAATATTGCATGATAATTATAAGAATTAATCAGAGGAGGTTAGAAAGGATTGGGAAGAAAGACTAGATAAGCAATTCACAAAGAAACAGTGGGAGGACATGTATATGTCTCCCAAATAGGCAACAAAATCTAGAAGATTTAGATTTTGTGATTGGAAATGTTTACATAAATACTTTATACCCCAAGCACACTACAGAGAATTTTTCCTCTGATAGACAGCAAATGTTGGAGGTGTGAGGGGAAGAAAGAGATAATTAGGAACATATTTTCTGGGAGTGCGGTGAGTTGATGAACTTTAGGGATTCCCTGCAGGATGCACTGATGATTTTTCTGTGCTGTGATTTAGAATTGGAATTGCCTAGACATGGTAAGGCCTTGCTGTGTCTAATTATGGTGGCTGCCAAAAAAGCAATTACTAGAAAATGGAAATCAACATCTAAACCAACTATACTAGAAGAAGTGAATATAGTAAAAGAGATAAAACAAATGGAATTGAGATCTTTAGAAATGGGTAGTTGCAAACAACATAGGAAAAATAGGTATTGTGGGAACAATACATACAGGGGAGGAGTGAGGTTTAAAAGAAGACAGGACTTAAATGTGCTATGTAATGTTTGACTGAAAATGACTGGGTAGATCATAAGTGATGTATAATATTTGCAATGGGATTGTGTCAGTATGGTTTGTGATGTAAAAGGCTTGCAACTAGGATTGTGTAGGTGTGGTTTGTTTTCATTTATATAAATGTATCATTGCCTATGTTGTAAGTGATGCTTTAATAAAGATGTTTCTTGTTTTAAAAAAGGGCAGGAATTGAATAGTTTATGTAATGTTGCTTAAGTTATATGATATATAGCACTATATATGAAGTATAATGTTTGTAAATGTGAACTTGTTAAAACAGTTTGATTAATTTTATATAAATGTAAATTGGCCTATGTCACAAGAGCTAATTCAACCCATAAAATAAAGATCTAACCAACTTTTAGGATATCAAGTCAAGAAATTACTCCAACTCCACACATTTGATCCTCATGCTAGAGTTCATGTATAAACCTCCTCATTCAACCTGAGACACCACTGACAAGCCAAACCAACTATCATAACCCCTTGAACCAAACTCCACAGCACTGCACATGCTTTCTCCTCTCAGGCACCTACTCTTTGGCAAGCTCTCCCCGTTGACATTAAGGAAATCAATGCTTATTCCAAATTCAGAATGCAGCTCTAAAAAAAAACACTTCTTCATCCTGATTCAGCAGTAGACATATCACCTAACCTATCTCCTCTCTGAGTCTCTTCTCCTCTATCATGATTCTCTAAAGACTGACCTGCTTTAGAAACTAATGTATATATTGTATAGTTCACTGTGCTTGTTCACTAGACTGTATATACGCAGTTTTTACCGGGTCTATATTAGAACATCGAGGTTTAAAACCTTCGAATCTTCTAATATCAAACCCTTAAAATATCGAAGCAACAGAAACCCAAATTCTTTCCTAGGGAAAGATTTTGGTTGTCCGTTTCTGTTGCTTTGGTATTTTCAGTGCTGTGGTGGAAAGTTATGGGTCGGGTTCAGGTAAATGTGCGATTGTGTGGATGTGAGGGTTAGGGCGGGTTAGGTGAGTTAGGGTTAGGGACCGGCTGAGGTGAGTGTGCGATAGTGATGGACCTTAGGGTTAGGGTTTGGGTTAAAGTAAGTGGATAGTTAGTGGTGTGTGTATAGTTTAGTATAGGGTTAGTTGTAAGATTTTAGATGTATGTGTGTGGATTGCTGTTTGTTTGGTGTGCTTGTGTTGTGTCTATGTGTTTTGGAACAGCGATTCTTTTCCCTAGGAAAAAAATCGCTGTTCTGACAGTTCAAGATTGTAAACTTTCGCTTACATAGGGTCGATTAATCACCGTTCGCTTCTTTAAGTGGCTGGTGATCTAATATAGATCCTTTTTATCCATATAATTAGTCTGAACTACTCTGCTGTTGCTTACATTTCAACTTTTTTTGTTTGTAAAATGTTTTTATTTCACCCGGGTTGAGCCTGAAATTGGTCAATATCAGTAGCTTACCCTGGTAAACAAATATAAATAAAACAAAATAAAATAAATACTGATTTGTTTGGGAGTACAAACCCTGTCATTGCCTTGCTCATGAAATCCCAGCAGACCTTGTCAAGTGTTTTCTCTGCAAACAGACTTAAAAAAATAATGGTGTATTTTTATGTTAAGATTCTAATTGTATCATCGTGTTATTAATGTTATCAAATGACTGTCTCCCTTTCATAAAATCCATTTGATCCATATCTATTAATTTGAGCATAGCTTTTTTTTCATTCTTTTAGCCAATATTTAGACATAACACCTTATAATCATGATTCATAATTGAAAGTGGTCTAAACAATGCAGGGTCTGCTGGGTCCTTTCTTACTTTTGGTAAAACTAATACCACTGCCTTTTCCCAAGATGCAGGCATTTCTTTCCCATTCATGATCTTCTTCTTTCGGTTGCTCCTGTTAGGGGTCGCCAGAGCGGATCATCTGTTTCCATTTCTTCCTGTCCTCTGCATCTTGCTCTGTCACACCAACCACCTGCATGTCCTCTCTCACCACATCCATAAAACTTATCTCAGGCCTTCCTATCTTCCTGTTAGCTGGTAGCTTCATCCTTAGCATCTTTTTCCCAATATACTCTGCATCTCTCCTCAGTACATGTCCAAACCAACGTAATCTTGCCTCTCTGGCTTTGTCTCCAAACCTTCCAACCTGGGCTGACACTCTAATATACTTATTCCTAATCATGTCCAACCTCTTCACACCCAATGCAAATCTTAACATCTTTAACTTTGCAATGTCCAGCTCTTACTCCTGCCTTTTTGTCAATACCACTGTTTCCAACCCATATAACATAGCTGGTCTCACTACCCTCTTGTGGACCTTCCCTTTCACTCTTACTGGTACTCGTCTGTCACAAATCACTCCTGACACTCTTCTCCACCCACTCCATCCTGCCTGTACTCTCTTATTCACCTCTCTTCCACACTCACCATTACTCTGAACTTTGATAAAGAGTATTTAAACTCATCCACCTTCGCCACTTCTACTCCCTGCATCCTCACCATTCGTCTGTCCTCCCTCTCATTCACACATACATATATTCTGTCTTAGTCCTGCTGACCTTCATTCCTCTTCTCTCTAGAGCATATCTTCACCTATCCATGGTCTCCTCCACCTGTTACCTACTCTCACTACAGATCACAATGTCATCTGTAAACATCATAGTCCACGGGGGACTCCTGTCTGATCTCGTCTGTCAACCTGTCCATCACCATTACAAATAAGAAAGGGCTCAGAGCTGATCCTTGATGTAATCCCACCTCCACCTTAAATGCATCCGTCACTCCCACTGCAGACCTCACTGCTGTCACACTACCCTCGTACATATCCTGTACCACTCTTACATACTTCTCTGACACTCCCGACTTCCTCATACAATACCACAAGTCCTCTCTAGGCACCGTGTCATATGCTTTTTCTAAGTCTACAAAGACACAATGCAACTCCTTCTGACCTTCTCTGTACTTCTCCATCAACACTCTCAGAGCAAACATTGCATCTGTAGTGCTCTTTCCTGGCATGAAACCATACTGCTGATCACTAAGCATCACCTCCCTTCTTAACCTAGCTTTCACTACTCTTTCCCATAACTTCATGCTGTAACTGATCAAATTAATCCCTCTGTAGTTACTACAGCTCTGCACATCACCCTTAATTATTAATAACTTCTTAACTCTTAACTTCCAATTTTCTACACCAATATCATTTATTCCTACAAATGTTCCTGTCAATTGATTATAAACACAGCTTTTATTTCTTCCCTATCTATCCAGAGTAAGTTGTTTAGCCTCCTGTTCCCCTAACATTGGCATATTTAAGTATTCCATGAATATTTGCAGTTACTCCCTATCCTGCCTTCCTAGGTTCTGTATAAAATTTTCATAAAATACCATAAATATCTTCAGCATTTCCTCTGTATCTCTAGTTGCTTACCTTGACCCAGGATATCTTAGTTTACTGATGTTTCTATTTTTTTTTTGTTGTTGCCTAAGACGATGAGCTAACAGTTTATGTGCTCTAGGACTGCTGTCAACACATAATTGCTTAACTGCAGTACTTCTGCACTCATGGATGTTATTCATGTGTTCATGTATTTTTTTATTAGCTACCTACATCTGCTCCTCTTGCTCCTTTGTAAGTTTTATTTTGTAGCAACATGACCACTGGTAGACCTTCCAAATGATTTCTCTTCACATTTTTTTCAAATCTCTTTTTCCCTTATTTATACTACAGTTTTAAAATCCCATTTCATCTTCTCTCAGGTATGGAAAACAGTTTCTAGTTTCTCTGTTATAAACATCACTCAAATGTTTTCTTTTCAGTACATGTGTAAGGCAATGCCAAATTCTCTCTCTTTTGTTTTACTTCCCTGGATCCTTATTCTTGTCATTATAGAGGCATGATTAGACATAGTTATCAGGTGGGTCTCACATTTTTAATCAAATAAACATGCTATTGAAATATGCAATATCTATGCAGACCAGACTGATTAATATAACTTGGGGAATAGTATGTGGATTAATTGAAAGACAAACTCCATACTAAATGTGTTCATGCATTTCTTTAAAATATTCCTTCTCTGATTATTGTTTCCCTCCTAGCTCATGAAGATGCACCCTCATTACTACGGACCAGGTTCCAGTCTTTTCCATTAAAAATGCCTTACTGAAACCTTATTATTTCTCCTAAAATTCTCATAAGCTCTAACACATTAGTTTTAGGGGAGTATGACTACATGTCACAATAATCCTCTTTTCTATCCAATAAGCTATTGTTACCACAAATTCTTCCATATCTATCTTTTCTTTCTTTCTGTCTCTATCACTGTTGGTGCCCTTTTCCCCTCTCATAAGTATCATTATTACTCCTCTTTTTCTTTGTCCTTGGTATTTGCTGAATATCTTCCCATAAATCCTGTCTTTATCAAATTATAATACTCGTTTCTGTCTAGTTTGTTTCTCCTATAATTTGCTATTTGCACTCTACTTTTCTTTATATAAGTCAGTACACTCTGCTTTTTGTCCAAACATGTAAGGCCATTAACATTCCATGTCAGTATTTTGAATGCAGACAGTGTTCTATGTAAATATATTGTTTTTAACTTCTAATACATAACATTTCCTTTCTGACTGACAGGCAAGTCTTATATAAGACTTTAACATGGAAATGGTTATTAATTTCATGTTACATTTTTTTAACAAAACATTTTGCTGTAAACTCCATATCCAAATAGCACACACAAAGACACAAAACTATATACATTTTCAGAAGTAAAATATACACTTTCCAAATATGAGCAAATGCTCTGAATCAACATCTGCTTAAACAGGCACTACCTATAAAAAAATTAGCCAACCAATGCACATGTTTGCCCTTGCCTACACAAAGATAACCTTCTGTTTGTTTCAGTCTTATCTTATATTTTAACTGGCTTTTAAACATTTCTCTGGGTAACACTTAACAAAGGACAATAATGTTTGGATTCTTAATGGAATACTGCTTTCTTGCATGTGCTACTGGAGACGTGCACCCTTACACATCTAGACATTTCATCAGTTTTAACATTTATTTCTTACATTAGTTAAATTGCTTGCTTTGCTATTTTAAGAGTTTATCATTGTACCTCTCAAGGATCTCACAAAAATATAATTGTGAAAAAGCTATCTAGATATCCCTTCATTGAATTCCTGGAATCCCAAGTCATAACTCACTACTATGTAAATGATCCTATGAAAAGAATTTTGAATTTCTGGCAAACCACACCACCTAACTGAAAACTGTACTTCCCTTTAGGTCTCATAGCTGCAAATGAAAATAAACAGCTGAAAAACGTGCACTAATTATTCTGAAGCAACAATTTACTGGGTTTTTTCTTCATTCTTTGTGCACTTTGGTGCATTCTAAAAAGGAGCGCACTTGATTCTATCTTATAAATGCTATGGTGCTTTTAAACAAGTATTTTCAATAATAAAATATCCATTTTACATTTGAATTGTTTTAAACTGCTCAGCACTTACTCATGTTATTAAACAACTGAGAACATATTTAAGCCATGCCACCAGAAGCTGTAATCTCATAGCATATTATTTCTTATACTACTGCATTATAACTGTGCTAATACTTTGCTCTGCTTGCAATGAAACTCTTAAGTAATAAAAGCAATATTTTGTACCTCCCATTTGACATATTTCACTTTTTTCTGTTACTTTGTAATTTGTCATAGTTTCTCCGTTTCTCAATAAACATTTTTACATTACTTGTACTATGTGGGATATATGCTTTTCAGTTCTCCTATTAATCAGAGGGTTAGAGTTATGCTTTTAAGCTATTTCACGAGTTCAACAAGACTAGTATGTTACTGGTCTTCATCTAATCCTTCAACTCTGGCAGCTGATTCAAATCAAGGAAAAAAATCACATTTCTACTTTTTCCGAAAACAATTAGACAATGTAATCACAAACCTGGATTAGTACTTTTCAGTTCTCCCACATATTCATTAAGTCTGTTTTGTTGTTAATCTTTATCCAGTTCTTCACTTTCTCACTATTGACATCTGGTTCACATGCAGACTTCTGACAATTCTTTTTGTTAATTCCTGGGCTTCCCTCTTTCAATCCATCATTTTTCTTAAACATTGGAAAAGGTTTAATAGGTAATCCCTTCCTGGCCACTGATAGCAACAGGCTTTTGGTCAATGGTTGAGAGATACAGTGCCCCCTGCTTCCTTGGTCATATACTGCTGTTGGAAGTTCTTTTTTTTATCTCCATCAAGGCTTGTTCTGCCTTCATAAAGTATTTGTACCACTGGGAAAATATTTTAAAAATGCCTGTCCGTGATAACTTTACATTTCAGTCCTGTTTCATTACACTCTCTAATTGCAGGAATTAATCTATTCATTTTCTCTTTCTAGTATGCACCAAATCATAATTTTCTACAAATTTTCTAATGTCACTTATCTTTCCTTTTTCTCATTCCAATGAGAAGGAATTATTTTTACAGATAAGTTTGTAGCTTTACTAAAATAAGTCTTGGTTGCTTCCTAATGGCAAGGTTCTAACCAAAAACATGATGTACCTTTTCAGTCAAATCACCTTTTAGGGAACACCAGCCTAATTGCTTATTTGTGTTTTCTTAAAGTTAATACAATCTTTTTCATCTAGTTTTTCTGTGATAGCTGAAAATCTCAAGTTTTTCTTCATGATTTTCCTTTAACGCAACCAATTTCTGATCTATTTCTTCTTGGGAACTTCATATAAAGCTATTCTTCCTATTATTTCAGTTTTTTGGCAGTTGTATTTTTATGATCTGACTGCCTACTCAATGCTTTTTCATTTTTTTTCCTATCTTGTATAGCATGAGATGATGTAGTCCTTTAATGTCCCACTTATTTTTAATACTTCAATGTGCATTTGTCCACTTTTTCTTTCAATTTACGAGCAGCAAACTCTTGCACAGTTGCTGCAGTCTGATCTGTTTTCACTTGGTCTGCAACAAGGTTCTTTACATCCATTGTTTTCTTCTTTCCCTTTTATGTAGTTGAACTTCTCTTGGAATTTCCAAACATTTCTCTTTAAAGACCACCAGGCAACATGTTTTTCAGCAATGAACTGAATGTGTTCCAAAATAGTAATGTTTCTTGGCGTTTTTATCAACTTATTAGTGCCTGTGTTGGGAGAACTATTTTCAGCACTTTGATCAAGCTCCTGACATACTGGAAGTCCTTCATTTCCTGTACCACTTTTGATCTATAACCTAATAAAATAATAATAAACATAATATGGTAACATGCAGAGTGATCTGACCAATCAGAGGCAGATATCAGCAGCTTTCCAGTGTACAGAGCTCAGTAACACACTGTTCTCATATAATAATAGATTAATAAATACCAGCCACAAAATCCCGAAAGTGAATATATTAAAAAAAAGCTTTACCTAGAAAATTATTAATCTAAGACCATGATAATACAAATTAAATATGCACTTAATATTAAAGTTAATATGCCTTTGCACCATAACTAAGAGACAATAATCTGTTGCACAGGCAGAATACTTAAAAAGGAAAATTTAACTAGTAATAGCTAAAATCTATCTGAGTCTATCTTAAAGAATAATGAACACTTAGCTGTGCTATAAGTATTAAAATACTATAGAGGCAGATGTAGAAAGGTGCTTACATAAGTGTGGACACCAAAATCTTCCAAGCAAGACTGACTTTTCATTGGTCTTATCTCAACATAAATGCTTTAGCTTATTATCTTTTTCCTACATAAACCAGAAGCAATTAACTCAGTTCTTTCCCACACACAGAAAGGACTAGCTGTAAAGTAAACAGGATTGCACATACCTCTATTAATTGGTTACATAATTAACTACTTGTATCTGGCCCCTTTCACGGTAGTAGATTCAGAGCTCCACGTTTCATTTTTATGACTTCCCTTGCCATTTACATGTAGACAACTACTTTTTTTGCTGTGAAGCTGCATTCTTCCTACATGATCACTGTAGTTTCAGGCTATTACGCATATTTTTCTCTATATTATATAAAATAAATACAGTTCTCATATCACTGTTAAGACAACTTATACATGCAAGCCCACACTGCACTGTTCCCAAAGATTAGATACCGCTTGCAAATGTGTTACAGCCTGAATTAAGAAAGAGAAAACATGCAGATATCACAATAAATTTTAAATCAGTTTTCTCTACCTTTCCATCACAGTTCTCTCCAATTCTTTATTGGCTTATAGATAATATGGACTGAGGGCGGCCACGGTGGAGCAGTAGTTAGCATTGCTGCCTCACAGCAAGAGGTTCTCCGGTTCGATCCTCAGCTGGGGTGCCTTCTGTGCGGAGTCTGCATGTCCTCCCTGTGGTCGCGTGGGTTTCCTCCACATCCCAAAGACATGCTGCAGGTGGATTGGACACTCTAAATTGGCCCTAGGTGTGCGTGTGAGTGTGCCTTCGGCTGGCAACTCGACACTGTAAAACTCCACTGCCATTCAATGTGCGGACAAGGTGATCAAAGAAGAAGAAGAAGATAATATGGACTGAATTTTATATCTCTGAATTTCTACTCACATACTAATTTTGTGAATTTCTGGCTTTTGTGTTGCAGAGTATTGTCAGCTATGACAATATCAGGTATACCCTACCAAGAAAAAATAATACTCTACTTTACTAATCACAGTTTAACTTGTTATGTCTATCAGTTTGATTAATAAAGAGGACTTGGGATTATCTGAAATATATGAGGAACAGTTAGGGAGGAATGGCAGAAGAGGAAAGCAGGTGCAGTTGAGGCTAAAAAATGAGGCTTGCTGGCTCAAAAGGAGATTCAATAATAAAGAAAGTGCACAGGGATATACATAGAATAATTGGAGAAAAGAATTTGTCTATGCTTGAGAATTACATTTTGCACTGGGTTGTGGCTTCTGTATAATTCATACCTACAGTTAACAGGTCAGCCACCAGAAGGACATTTTGTATGTAGTAAGTAGATTGTGTTTGACTTTGTGGTATTCTATCCACAGTACCAATAAAGCAGTGCTCTTATAAAAATAATAAAATAGAACTTGGAATAATAATCTAAACATAAAACAGCTTCTTTGAAGGTAAACAAATCAATGCCAACTCTATTACACAAATTATTTTGTACTGTATATGCTGACATCTGTTTGGACTGGTGTTATGATACACACTGCAGGCAGGTAGAATTCTGTACTGCTTTTTCTGTTTGATGGCATTACTGATCAATTCAATATGTATCTTCGTTGCACTATACTTTTCCCAGATGAAATTTGTGTATTACTTCAAGCAACTGCCTTATCAGTTGAGTAGGAATTATTGTTTATTCAGCTTTTAACATTAAACCTTGGAAATGATTTAATCCTTCTATCAAAAAAATAAGACTGACCTTCGTTCATTGCTGTTGAAATTTGATTTGGTCAATCTCTCTTTATAACACATTTCATTAACTGTATATCTAAGTCAGCTACAGAACATTTCTGAAATTATTTTACTTTTTCTTCTATCATCGATAACTGTAGTATTATCCAAAGTTCTTCTTCTAGTAATTCTTGATTCATCTCTGTTTAATATGCTATACTCATCATATCTGCTATTTTTAATTTCGTGTCTGATTTTTTTTTTTTTTTGCTAACTGTTTAAGTAAATCCTTCAGCTTCAATGGCAAAAGTAAATACAACTAGACATAGACTCATGAGACAAACCTGAAATTGAATGCAAATCTTGAAATAGTGGCCTCTAAGCTACCTTGCCTCATAATTTCTTACAGTACACTTGCCTTTTCTTTTACATATTTTAGAAAATTTCCGTTAATAGCATATATTCTGGATGATTAGTTAAAAGCAGGACAAAACTTCCTGTCATGTTTATAGCCAAACCTACCAAATATATCTTGAATTTCAGTTCCACCATCTTTACTGTGGTTTCTATTCATAGTAAAGTAGATTGTCACATCTCTCTTTTTAGAGAACAACTGCATTTGTAGCATAATCTCACTTTATTTCTCATTTTTACCTTTTTTATTTTGCCCATATTTTATCTTCTATACATCTATTTCTCAGTTAATTCTTTTAACTTCATACTGTTATTTTCCCTGTGCTCTGCTCACAACACAACTTTTGATAAGGTCAGATCTGTCTGTCTTAAAAGCCTGTGCCTTGATTCATAATCACTTATACCACAGACTATTCTGTATATTATCATGCAACTCACAAAATTCACAGTCTCCAATTTGATTTTTCAGTTTAGTAACATAAGCACCTATAGTCTCTATGTGATATTGTGCCTTTGTGAAGAGCAAATGGTGAATGAATGGCAAGTTCTTTACAGACTCACAGTAACTCCTTAAAATAGTTAAAGAGCTGCATGTTGTAGAGAGAGTAAGCACATACTATGGTGCAGATGACCCAAGTTCATTTAGCAGCTCAAGCACTTGTAGGAGTTGTCTGAAGATAGCAGGGAATGGCCACTGCTGGCAAACCCATCCTGGGTAAAGGAATGCAGCTCTCACTTACTACAAGAGTGAAACCTAGTAGGAGCATGAGGTATTACCTGCTGGAATTCAAGTCTGCCAAGCCCATGATGTCACAGTGCATTTTGCACCAACAGCTGGAGAGAACTCTGGGATGTGCAAGCATGCTTATCTTCAGGAATCAGGAAGCAACAATGTCAGAACAAAGAGGTGCTGCCAAGGGAGGAGGGTTGCTTGCAGGGGAAGGGGTAGACTAGCTCCAAGACAAGAAGTAAGAGCTGATTAGGATTCCCAGGCAAGAGCAAATGAGCCCTAATGCTCTTCCTGAGTCTGGGCATTCCCATCTCTCCTGTCCTCAAAATAAGTGGACCAGTTGCGTAACAGTAGTAAATCCATCAGTCAATGTCCTGTGGAAGCAAAAAAATAATCAACTTTAAGCATGGTGAACATGCAAAATGTAAACATATGGCATAATGTACCTTTTGAGGCATCTCAGATAATCTACTCACAGTGAAGATTACATTGAATTTATGGATCCAAATCTTCCAGTTTTATGCTACATTTCCTTGATGTAAGAAAATTCCTGGTGGTTGTAGTTGGATATTTTTACTATAGCTTTTACTTCTTCATTTGCAATCTGTAACCTCTTCAAAGCAATTATATTTATTTGCTATTACAGATATGTTTCACCATTTCGGATGCAATGTGGCATATCTAGGCATGTCAAAATAGCAGATAAATAGCACATGGACACACTCTGAGTGATGACTAACCTCCATGAGGTCTGCAATCAGAGTAACACACTAGAAAGAAATTGTAGCACATGATATGCAGCTTCTTGTAGCTAGTTCATCTACAGTATGTGATCTAGTTCCATATATAGCATATATATATTCACAGATCTGTGGGTATTAGGGGGACTGCCCCCTGCAAAAATACTTCATATTTTGTCCATTGTTTAAATTAATGCTTTTTTTTTTTGTTGTCAGCTTTATGCAAACAATGTTGTGTGATGCAATATTATTATATAGATTAACTGCAATGATTCCTGAAAAGGCCTTTGCTTCTTTATTATATGATAATTTACTATTACACCTGGTATATTAAAGTCTCAGCACACATGAATTGAGGTGGTTTGCTAGTTATATGAAGAATAGATCGTTAAAGTAACAACAATTTCCAGTGCATGTATAAGACAGTAACAACCATTTCCAGTGCAGGTATAAGCCAGTAAAAAGGTATCAGAGGGGTCAGTGCTTTACTCTTTTTGAACTCTCTGCATTTCAATTTGACAAATACTAATTACATTTTCAATGTAGATGACAACAAACTAAACACAGTTCTAGTCTGATCATGTCCAAATTACAATAGGCAAAGCCATATATTATATCCCTGCAAGTTATAGCCCCCCCTATGACCTAGGGAACCTATAACTCTTACTGAAATGCAGTGGAGACATCCCCATTCAACCCAACACCATATTCATGGAAGACTTTAACTACTCCACTGTAAACTGGGAATCATACTCTGCCATAAACATACAGGCCAGGAGATTCATGAACTTTGTAAACACAAACACCCTGAACCAGCTGGTCCATACTCCCACTAGGGCACCAACATCCTTGACCTGGTCCTCACAAACATGGAAGGATACTGCACCCACCACATGTAATATCCTCACCGGTCAGGTCAGACCAAAAAGCTGTGTCCTTTGAAATAAAAATAAAACCAAGGGCCCCAGCTAACCCTGAAACATTTAGGCATTATTCTAAGGCAAATTTCCTACTATTAAGTGACACCATGGAAAAATTTCAAGCCCCCCCCCCAAAAAACTCTGCAAACACAGATGCCTATGCAAAATTGTTTACAGAAACCTGTATAATCCTGTTAAATGCTGCATAGAAAAAGCTGGATCCATCCAGAATAAGCACAGAACAAACTCAAAAATCAAGCCACATTGGTGGAATCCCAACATCAATACGTTGTACAGCAAAAGGAGGAACATCATGGCAAAAATTAGGAAGTACAATTATTCGACAAGGTAAAAATTCTCTCAACAGTCTAAACAAGCTACACAGGGGGCTAATCAAGTCTACCAAAGCCAACTTTGGCATAAAAATAGCTTCCCAAGCCAAGGACAAACACAAGGCATTCTTCAACTATGTCTGCAATCTCAGAGACAATAAACAACAATGTGCTGAACAAATTGTAAATGGAGCCACCTATACTGAGTCAGAAGATAAAACAATCCTACTGGCCAACAAATTTAGCTCCAGTTTTACCCCCAGGTTCCACCACGATACCCCTCAGAAAATACCCTCAACCATAACTTCCTAACTATCACTAGTAAACAAGTCCTCAGTGTGATCTCCAAGGCCAAGAGTACTGCACTGATGGATCCTTATACTATCCCAGAATACATGACCTATCAGGACCACTAGAATCTCTATTTAATTACAGCCTTCAGACAAGCTTCATACCAAGTAAATTAAAGACTGCAACTCTCATCCTTCTGCACAAGTGCAGGCCATTTAAGAATCCCCGTAACTACAGTTCCGTAAGTTTGATTATTCACATACTCAAAGCCATGGAAAGAATTAGCAAGAAAATAATAAACAATGATATAGGAAACCTTCAAACACTGGATCAAACCCAGTTTGGCTTTGCCAAGGACAAGTCATGCCTACTCATCCTGGTGGATGTCTTTGAGAAGATAACCAAAACAAGGGATGAGGGCAAAATAGTTCATACTGCCTACCTTGACCTAGCCAAAGCATCTGACACAATAACCCAGTGGAGCTTTGTAGACAAACTCACAAAATTATGTATAAACCCCTATGTCACCTATTGCATAGTCAACTGGCTGAAAGATAGGACCCAAGAAATTAAGAAGGGGAGTCTACCACTTTAAAGAGGCCAATCACTACCGCACTACCTCAAGGCTCAGTGCTGGGGCTGCTCCTTTTTGGCATCTACTTCTCTGAAGATGAGGCCAACATCAAGGGCCACTAACCGACCAAGTATGCAGATGATTGCAAACTAGGGGTAGTCATAGAATCACCAGAGCTCAATGACAAGATATGCATAAAAGTATCTTTGGGAACATGGCTACCATGAAAATGACCCCTTTGATAATACACCCCAAAGAGTAGAGCCAGTAGTCAGGGATATGGAAACACATGAAGATACTAACCTAGCATTTGATCATCATGTGTCTGTGGTAGTAAGAAAATCATTCTATATTGAGCAACTTATAAGCAAGACTATGGCATCTACTTCCAGGAATGTCATTGTTCCCCTGTACCCGGCCCTTATCAGATCAGTCATTGAGTACAACAACCCTCCCCCAACACAGGAGCATCCACAGAGGTTCCACATAAAAGAATACATTGTCTAAACAACATATCTTATGTGAACCACCTCAAAGCCCTCTTCCTGTATTTGCTCTCCTACAGACTGCTGAGATGCAATCTATGTTTGACCAACAAAGCATCCCTTGAGTCAGCTCTGATGGACCTGCTGCATATCCGCAAAACAAATACCATCATAATTACCCAGTCTAGGAACATAATCCCTTATCTGCAACTTTAACAGGAAATGTTGGAGGACATGTATGTGACTCAGAGACTACCCCATCTCTGGAACTGGCTTCCCATCCATGTTAAGCAGAGTTCTTCCCTAACACAATTCAAGTGTAACTCAGACCAGTGGATGGGGAATCAGAAATTTACCCTTGGTCTGGAACCTTTGTCTCTAGTAGACAGAGGCAGCTTATAAATACTTGACCATCCATCCCAAGTTTACATATTCCTTAACATAACCATAGGGTATCAAAACTTGTGTGTGTGAATGAGAGGGAGGACAGAGGAATGGTGAGGATGCAGGGAGTAGAGGTGGTGAAAGTGGATGAGTTTAAATCCTCTGGATCAACAGTTCAGAGTAATGGTGAGTGTGGAAGAGAGGTGAAGAAGAGAGTACAAACAGGGTGGAATGGGTGGAGAAAAGTGTCAGGAGTGATTTGTGACAGACGGGTACCAGTAAGAGTGAAAGGGAAGGTCTACAAGAGGGTAGTGAGACCAGCTATGTTGTATGAGTTGGAGACGGTGGCATTGACAAAAAGGCAGGGGTCAGAGCTGTAAGTGGCAGAGTTAAAGATGTTATGATTTGCACTGGGTGTGACAAGGATGGACAAGATTAGGAATCAGTATATTAGAGGGTCAGCTCAGGTTGGACGGTTTGGAGACAAAGTCAGAGAGGCAAGATTGCATTGGTTTGGACATGTGCTGAGGAGGGATGCTGGGTATTCTGGGAAAAGGATGCTGAGGATAGAGCTGCCAGGTAAGAGGAAAAGAGGAAGGCCTAAGATAAGGTTTATGGATGTGGTAAGCAAGGACATGCAGGTGGTTGGTGTGACGGAGCAAGATGCAGAGGACAGGAAGAAATGGAAACAGAAGATCCGCTGTGGCGACTGAAAGAGAAGAAGATTGTCTAGTTAAGTGATTTGCTGAAAATCACACAATAGGCAAATGGAGGCCGAGTGGATCAAATACGGGACAATAGAAGCAGCTCCATTGTCTGTAAATGCCTACAAGACTAAATTTTATAGGCCTCACAACTGTCTCAATTAGCTGGTTCACCAGCTACCTAAACAATTTCACCCAGTCTATAACATGGAATAACTTTCACTCCACCTTAAGAAATATGGTGAAGAAACTAGTCTAAAACCCACAGATTTCACAATATGAACGCTCATATTAAGTGAAGAGAGCATAATTATTGAAAAACTGAACAGTAAAATATTTGCATGTGATCTGTAAACTTAAAAATCTATAAATATGGGTTAGAAATTCAGTTCAGATCAAGCCAAAGGAAATAATGCATATAGTTCATGGAATGAGCATTATAAGAACAGGAAACTTCAGTATGCAGGTAACAGGAACAGTGCAGTTATTTTCAAGTAGATGAAGGTGTGGGTTGGTATCAGCTGCAGAATCTAATAGTGAACTGCACTGCAGAACAACCATCTGAAATGGCTGCACCAACTGGCTACAGATATAGAAAATAAAGACAAAAAGAAGACATTATTATTACAGATAAGAAACCAGTTTACCTGCTGGTCATCTTGCTTACTGGATTTACATAATTCATTAAGAGTGAGTCATTTAATTTACAATCGACATGTTAATACTATAGGAGAGTTAAATTATGGGCAGCACATTAAGACTTTTACCTCATAGCTGCAGGTTCTGGTGTTTGTTTCTGATTTCCAGTTATTGTCCGAGTTTGCATGTCCTCCTTGTGACTACATGGGTTTTCTTTAGACACTCCGGTTTCCTCCCATCTCCAAAAAACATGCTGCTTAGATACTTTAAACTGCTTATAGTAGCAATCCATGCCCTTTTGGCTTGGGTTGTGGCAGAAAAGGGTCTGAAGACCAATTCATCTACCTGGTTAACAAATGAATGCAATTAAATGTATAATATGCACTGATACTGATATAAAATGCAAATTTTAAAAGTGAGCAGAAGATGAGAAGGCGTCCACATTGATAACAGTAGTAGAGTGGTCCATCTTGGTAGCTCGGTAGTGACATTATAGCACTAAATAATCTGGAGACAGGGAAGACAATGAAGAAATGTGAAATACTACTTTGCAAAGGTAGACAGAGGTAGCCTCATGACTACTCCAAAATATTGGGTAGGTTTAAAAAGTTTACTTCTTTTTTTATATAGAGAGTTCCTATGGTGCCCAGAAAATAATGCAAGCTTACTGTAGATATGTATTAACACTAAAGCATCAGTATATGCGATATCAGTAGATTCAGAGTGCAGTGGGAAGTCAGTATTCCCTGTATGTGCACACCACACCACACTTTGTATCTAGTACAAAGTCCAGGGAAATATAAAGATGGAATGACATGTAAACCACTTTGTTTACAGTATTTGCTAACTGAAAAATAAATGTAACATAGTCAGTTGAATTATAACTACCTCTTAAGCATCAGGATCTACAGGCCACAAGTCTCATAGGACAATGTGGCTGTCCTTTGAAAGATTGTGCTCATCATTGTTTGTCAAAGTATGGTAGTATAGTGGCAGTCTGGGCTGAGCTACTTTGCTAGCCTAATAATAGATTGGTAAGGCTTGGAGGTGCAATGGGCTAATGAGTTGCTCTATCCTAGTTTAGCTATACAGTGTCATCTGAATTCTGCCAAATAAATTAGATTGCTATAGTATAAACAGCTTGGTGGCCTGCATCATCATCAGCTTATCTTGCAACAAGCAGCTGGCATTTCCCTGTTCTAGCATTCCCCCTTCCTCCTCAGCGGCATCACTTCAACTGCTTTTGCTCGAGAAAACATATGTATGCAGGGCACCATGGTTGCAAGTGATAGCCTTTACTGTGTACATGGATATGTTCATAGGTTCATAGGTTTATACTAGGCTATCTGCCCTAAGGCATTTATAAGCCTAGATATGAAAAATACTGTGCCCATTAGTTTGTTGTGCCTCTGTCCAGCAGTGACACAGAGTTGATTCCTGGGGTAACCTTCTCCCATCCACAGGTCTAGATTTCTCTTGAACAGAGTCAGCGAGGTGCTCTGCCTCACATGGACGAGTCTCTGAGTGATAAATCTATCCCTCCAGCACGTCCTATTTATATCCGTGCTAAGGTTTAAGTCGCTTGCTCTAGTGGTTTTGGTGGATTTGGATTTTGAGGTGGAGCATGTCCATTAATTCGGGTTGGACATGGCCTTGTATGTCAGGCACATGTCACCTCTGAGCAGACGGTATGCGACTGAATAGAGCTGGAGTTTCTTCAATCTGGCAGCATATGACAGATTTTGGATCCTTTATCCTTTTGGTGAGGAACTTTGGGGTCTCTCCAATTGCTGCAGATGGGTGAGATACATCCCGAATGGGGCATTGTACTCGATCATTGGTCTGATAAGTGAAGAGTACAGGGAACAATGACCTCACTAGATCTGGATGTGGATCCCTTCATGATCAGGTGGGCAATGTAGAAGGTCTTTCTAACCACTTTAGCAATGTGAGTGTCAAAGAAAGGCCACTGTCAACCTGGGTCCCCAGGTCCCTAACTTCTGTGCTTAGTGGATTGCCACCTATATGGTAGCTTGGGGTTACCTTGTTTTTCCATGACTATACATTTTTTGGTTTTTAACTTCAGGCCATGGCTCTGGCACCAGCTATCTGTTTCCGTGAGTCCCTTCTGAAGGATATCCGTGTCCGATGCACTTTCCACTATGGCCAGTTTGCAGTCGTCTGCAAACTTTGTCAACAAAGTCCTCCCATGTTGGCCTGTACTTCTGAGAAGTAGATGCCAAACAATAGGAGCCAAGGACCGAGACCCTGTGGGACACCACTTGTGACCGAGTCTGACAGCCTCTAACCCTGTGGGTTCTGTCCTTAAGCCAGTTCAACCCATCTTGTGACATATGGGTTTACATTTGCAATACCGAGTGGGGTATTGTGTAAGGTAGGCTGTATGGACTGCCTTCCCTCATCAATGGCCTTGGTGACTGTTTCAAGAAGTCAACCAAGTTCATGATCTTCCTTGACAAAGCCAAACTGGGGGTCCAATGTCTGCAAGTCCCTATATCTTTGTTTATGAGCTCCATTATGATCCTCTCCATAGCTTGCAGACTAGACTTGTTAAGCTTATGGGGCGGTAATACCAGGGTCCGTGCACTGCCTTTGTGGAGTGGGACCACGCGCTGCCTTATGCGGGTTTAATTCCTCATTTAGCTCCATCCGGTCCCATTGATGCTGTGTTTTAGCTTTAGAGAGAGCAGCTTTCACCTGCGCATTTGAGATGTCCGGGGGCTACACTCGGCTGGGATACTCCTTTAGGGAGAGGGGACCTGTCTGCCAGTATGTTGGCAATGTCTGTGGGTTCAGTGATTTTTGTATCATTTTGGACTAATTCTGAGCATATCTGGGAGTTTCCACTAACATAGCTGAAAAGGCCTTATGATTGTCCTTTGAATCCATGGCATTTTTCTCTCAAAATTGGCCTTAGTTGATTTTATGAGTGCTATTTTTTTTACTAATAATGATCAGGTGACTTCTTTTATGGATTTTGTTCTATCATGTAATAGCTTTCTCCTCTTATTGTAAAGTTTGTTAATGGCTGGGGTCCACCAGACTGGGCGTTTGCCCTTGTGGAAAGAGTCTTGGTTTATTTGGGATTGCCTGATCCATGCAGTCCTGGAGGTGTTCATAGAAGGCATTTGTAGGCTTCCGCAGCTTGGGTTGCTCTGGCTCAGGGGCCTTGAAGGACCACCAGTCTTATTGCAAGTTCTTCACTATGGTCTTTTGCTTGGGGTGGGGGATGTGGATTTTGAGATTAGTTTATGATCAGATCTCACCAATGAGGGATATACTTTTGTCCCCATGTTTGTGACAATGAGATCTAGTATATTTTCTCCTCTCGTGGGAACAGTGACTAGCTGTTCCATGGCATTTGAATTTATGAACTCCAAATGTTAGGGCTGAGTAATGTTCCCAGTCTATATGTCACCCAATATGATGGTGTTTGGAGATACATTTATACCCTCCAGTGTCTTCAGGAAGGCTGTGTGTGTCTGAGTTTGAGAGGGTGGCCTGTAGCATGCTACCAGTTTTGCCTATGGTTAGTTGCACCTGGATGGTTTCAACCTTTATGAATATGGATACACCCCCTCCTTTTGTGGTGTGGTCCGGGTTTTGGGGCCGGAACGCATGATATGAGGTAAAACCTAATAGTGCCGGGTGTGTGTGTGTGTGTGTGTGTGTGTGTGTGTGTGTGTGTGTGTGTGTGTGTGTGTGTGTGTGTGTGTGTCTTTGCCGACAGCATCGGCACTGGCTTACAAATGCATAAATTTTTTTAAATTGGAGGTCTACCATGGCTAGCCTTAGAAATAGGCAAAGTAACTGGATGTTAGTGCCACAATACCCATATTCAAGACAAGCACAACTGCATAGCCTCTGGGGAGATGGCTTTCTGCTCTGACCCACACATGGCCTAAGCAAACAGTCAATTGAACCTTTCTGGCTCTCTGCTGAGTTCTCTAAGATATGGGTGGGGGAGCAAAAAGCAGAAGCTTAGAAACTTTAAAGTAGGAAGTAGAGGTAAAGGAGATAGTGTAAATATCCATGGAAGTCTTTAGTAAGCTGCACCATGAGGGTCTGCAAGACAATGCTGTGGTCGGAGTGCAGCTCACTCCAAAAATCTGGATTGTAGTCGGTAAGAATTATTTTTATCCTGGCAGGCAACCACATATAATTGTCAGTAGAGATAACTTTGCAAGACTAATGTATATTCGTGTGAAGCGCTTTTAAACACTTTTCTCTGGCTGGCTACTTTGTGTCTGTGTAAAGTTGAAATAAACTCTGAATTAATGAGGCTATTATTTGTATTGCAATCAGATATTTAAGGGAAAGCTGTCAATAAAGTGACTATATTCCCAGGAATGAGAAGTATGCCTGTAGATCAAAATGACTGATCCTGATTTCATTTGCTTGCGTTTAACTGTTTATTCTGACTTTGCAGGACTAATGTTTATTTGTATGAAGCCAGTCAGAATACTTTGCTGTGGATTCTGTTTGTGTGAAACAAAGTTGAAATACTGTATGGTATTAGTTATTTTTATCACAATCAGACATCTGAGATGTATACAGTCAGCAAAGTGGGTATAACCGCTGGGTGGGGACTGTTTGTAGATGAAAGTAATTGACTTTTTGTCATATGCTTAGTTTAAACAGTCTTTACTCTGGTCTTGCGGTTATGTGAAGTAAATTGTTATACTTTACTGGGGTTATTGTGTGTTTGTATGAAAGAAAAAACTAAAATGCATTACTGTGGCCGTTGCTATATTTTTTAATCACAATTAGACAGCTGAGGTGTACACAATCAGCAATGCAACTATAGTTTCTGAGTATGAATGCTGTAGGTGGATGTAAATGCCTGGCCCTGCTGTTATGATCAAGTTTTTTTTCATTCATTACTTTGTATTTATTAACCAGGTTAGAATACTGAGCCACATGGACCTTTTTTAGACTCAGCTCAGGAACACATTCTCATTTAGTGACTTGCTCAGAGCCACACAGTTGAAAGCTGAATGAATGAAGCCCAGGCTCACAGAAAAAAAAATATTCATTCATTTACATTTTGTCAACCAGGGTAGAACATTGATCCATGTGGACCTTTTTCAGAATCAGCCCAGGAGCACTGTCTGATTAAGTGATTTGCACAAAACCCCACAGTCGACAAATGGGGGTTGAGGCCTGTACTACAGGAAGTAGCTTATTAGTAGCTCATAGCCATACACCTCAGTGCCAACTGCCAAACAATCTGGTATTAATCTGAGTTTGCATGACTAATGTACATTTGTGTAGAGCAAGTAGGAAAACTTTGCTTTGGCCATTTGTTATCACAATCAGGCGTAAGTGATGCACACAATCAATAAAAAGTGTCTATAACTGATAAATACATAGGTCATCTGTGGATAAACGTGACTTAACCCTGATGTTTCATTACTGTCAAACAGCCTGAAATGACAGGAGAAGTGTCACACAAAGTATTGCATTTGCTAAAATCACGTTAAAATTATATGGGCTATGATCTATATTTGTGTGTGTGCTTATATGGTGAAGATGTCGCTGTGGACTTTGGAGTAGCAAGTTGTCCATAATTACTTTCAGTTTTCATCACAATTAAACATTAGCATTGTATACAATAGGTGGCTTTCTTTGGTGGTCTGGACAGAAGGTGTTGCAAGCAACTGATCATTGGTACAGCAGTGCAGCAAGCAGCATTGCCATCTTGCCACACCTGGGTCTCCAGTTAAGTTCTTGGTTGTGGATCCTTTTTCTGGAGTCTGTATGTCCTACCTGTCTCTGTGTGGGTTTTTCCAGGTGCTCTGATTTCTTCCAGCACCCTAAAAGACATATTGTACATGAACTGTATTTCATGCTATGTGCCTATTGGTAAGCATGCACAGAGTGTGTGTGTGTGTGTGTGTGTGTGTGTGTGTGTGTGTGTGTGTGTGTGTGTGTGTGTGTGTGTGTGTGTGTGTGTGTATGTGTGTGTGTATGTGTGATTATGTTTATGCATCTTGGGATAGACATAGTTTGCCAGAGGCAGCCTATGGATGTATGTGAATTATTATTTTGTGTGTGTGTGTGTGTGTGTGTGTGTGTGTGTGTGTGTGTGTGAGAGAGAGTGTGTGTGTGTGTGTGTGTGTGTGTGTGTGTGTGTGTGTGTGTGTGTGTGTGTGTGTGTGTGTGTGTGTGTGTGTCTGTGTATGTGAAATTCATTACATATCAATGTAACTTACTCTGTTAATAGAAATTATGTTGGGGGTTGATTTGAAAAACTACCATCAAAATGTCAGTGCCTAAGAAATGGCATATGGAAATATGCCCCTTTCTAGAGAGAGAAAAATATATCTAAGAAATACTATAAATGGCTTTCAGGTCTATTATAGTCCCACAATTGTTAGTTCTGTAAAGGTGTCACCAGGGACTGGCAGAAAAAAAAATCTTGGGGGAAACATCAATGTCCTGGAGTAACCTTTTGCTACATTTAGGTGGAATTAATCATACAGTTTTACTTTCAACACAACTCAAAATGGTCTTCCTTCCTTATTCATTCCAAGTCACATGCTTGGCTAATTGCATTAAATATGTTTTTATTCTGACTATACTTTCTCCACCCAGCTGCTC
This sequence comes from Protopterus annectens, assembly GCF_019279795.1. Taxonomy (NCBI): domain Eukaryota; kingdom Metazoa; phylum Chordata; order Ceratodontiformes; family Protopteridae; genus Protopterus; species Protopterus annectens. The sequence goes on from NC_056737.1 coordinate 1,401,781,227, forward strand.
TGGATATTGAATGATTTCCTGCATATTTATTCATTTTTTTTTTACTTCTGTATTGTGTTCTGCTTCGTGCTTGAATAGGACTACTCGTGGGCAAGATACCCACCTGGTTATCAAATAGGAATGTGAAAGAATACTGTACAATAGATTTTAATGGATACAGGTTATCGTGAACTCTACTGTAATTGATGTCTGCTGGCATATGATTAGCCCTTACAATTAATGTTTTTCATCATCTGTGATACTTCAGTCACAGGATATGTTAAAATAAGATAGAAAAAGAATAAAGGAATGAAAACCCATACCAGATAATGCAGTTATTGACAAGCTGCCATCAGCCAGAGTTGCTATCATCAGATTCTAAGTTAGGGTTCTTTTATTACGTAAGTGTGTGTGTGTGTGTGTGTGTGTGTGTGTGTGTGTGTGTGTGTGTATGGATCTAGGACTGTTGAACGAAACGTCAACAGGCCGAATCCAACTTCACAGAACACACTTCAACGAAAGTGATTTTACCAAAAAAGCACTTTTGCTAAAGTGCGTTAAAAACAAAAAGAAAAAAATAAGAAAAAAGCATTTATGCAGGGGGGGCAAGCCCCCCTGCACCCCCCCCATGTGGGGGACTGTGCACCCTCACACCCCCTACTTTAATATTCTCACTCCGAGATCACATTACAGTGGGGAAAAGGAAAAAATTCCCTTATCCGCACCGTAGTACGATCTCCCTTTAACCTGCAGGCATACTTCCGCGAAAGTGCTTCTTTGGTGAAAAGCACTTTCGCGGAAGTATGCCCGGCTGTTTAGAATTCAGTGAAATGGACATTCACACATCAGTCCTAGACCCATATCTATATGTACATGTGTGTGCATGTTGTGTAGGACCAGTGCAGTATAATACTAACATCTTTACAAATACTAGGGGCCAAAACTCCGAGAAGCTTTTGCTTCATATTTAATGGATATATGTGAAAGGTATCATCATTTTTTTCTTTGAAAGTTTGTATCCTTGCAGCTTGATAAAGAAATATCATGTGATTAAATATCTGGTTCCCAGAATTATACTAGAAAATATTAAAAAAGCAACACTGCCTTATTATATACAAATGTCTGCAAGAAGGAAAGATATAACAATTAATCACAGTTGAAAACTAAATGTTTTTTTAGTGCAAGATAAAATTTAAGGAAAGAAGGTAAGGATGACTAATAGAAACTTTATATTTAATGATAAAGCATGAGACAACCTTTGTGTGTTTACGATCTAAATAGTATTACAGATATGTCACTCATTTCCATCTGCTGATGAAATATAACAGGCAAAAACATCTGCTTGAGAAAGGAGAGTGGCTTTGCACCTGCTGAACAGGACTACAAACTTAAGGAGGATAATGGGTCATGATTTCTATAAAGCAAAATAAATTGAAATGCAAAATTAATAGGATTTGCTCTGCAAAGGTAAACTATGTGCTGAAAACCAAACAAGATTTCTGTGAATTGTGGGAGGCAAATAAACAGACTGTCTAAAAGCTAAAGAAAGGTTGAAGAATAATCTAACAGCAGGACCAAATCTCTTCGAATAAAATTGTGATCGCTAATAAAGAGTCTGATAAAGAGTTCAAAACCTTTTATTAGATTGGTACCAAAGACTGCTCCAAGACTCTTCAGCAAACATTAATTAATTTTAAGCTTTACCATGGTTGCTTGACCTCATCCCATTCTAAGAAAGTATGTATTAGAAGGCCCAAAAACTCAAGATGTTATTTTTATTGGTAATAAAGCACCATTTTTGAATTAAGACCCTCAGTCCAAGTAGCATCTTTAGAAAATTTTATGAAATAATAAGTCACATGCTCATAAAATTTGCAGAAGATGTTTACTAAGAATTTTGTTCTGGGTCTCCCATAGGCAAAAGGAACTAGGCTTTGTTTTTCTGTTTTTCCCCAAGTGTAGCCCTTTCTTCATTTTAGTTAGAGATCACTTTAATTTTAAATGTGCTATATGAAATTAATCAGTTTAATTTAAAATGTGACTTACAAAATTTAGTCTCAGGTGTTGCTAAACAAAATTACAAGAGTTGTGCTAAGTAGAAAAGAAAAACAGCCACTGTAAACATCATGTTGTTGTGGATTTTCTTCATCTAGATCTGTCCTGTACAGCAGACTAGATTACTGGGATTTGCCTGCTTAACAAATTGAGCTATTTTACATTGACTATATCTACAGAAGTAATTTTCATTTATTTATCTTTCTTTTACTCCGTTTCCAGTAACCAAGTAAGATCCATTAGGCACAGCTTTGTATTTTCTAGTGTTACTTGGGAGTATTGATCTAATTATATAACTTACCCAAAGTCATACTGTATTCATCTGAGGGCTGTAAGAATCAAACCACAGTCCTTCAGATAGTCAGAAATTATTACCCTAAATGGTGGGTTCTGCTTCCACAAAAAGACCAATATATTTCTGCCCCATGATTAACTGTAGCTGCAAATATCATCTTCAGAGGAATTTCTGTTAGACCATTATATTGTGTTATTTACAATGCTGAAAGTTACTACACAGAATATTTAATGTTAAGTTGTCTATCTCGCCTTCATTCTTGCTGGTTGGGTTCGGAGCCGATCCTCGGCTCCGACTCGGCCATCTTCAAAGCTCGGGAGCTGCTTACTGGCTCGAGACCACCCCCTATCCCATGATGCCTGGTGCTAGATACCCAGATCTCGTTTGCCGCTTCTGCTGCGAGGTTGTTCTGCTGGCTCAGGTCGTATAAAACTTATTATCACTAATTTTTTCTGTCATAAAAACTGTTAGTTTAGTGTAGAATTCCCATTTTAGTTATAATTATTGTATTTTAGTGTTTTCTGTCTGAATCCCTTCTCTATTTCAGAAATTTCAAAACTGCTAAAAAAGATAGTCATCCAGGAAGTCCCAGCAGACCAGCTAGGATCCAGAACTTACTCAAGGTTTTTTTTGGTACCAAAAAAGACAGGGGACTAGAGACCCATTCTGGATCTCAGCAGACTAAACAAGTCTGTTCGAAGAACCAAGTTTCGGATGGTCACGCTACAGTCCATTCTACCCTTTCTGGGTCAGGACAATTGGATGTGCTCCATAGATCTTCAGGATGTGTATTACCACATCAAAATGGACAAGCACTCCAGAAGATTCCTCCGCTTCCAGCTGGGAGCCAGTCATTATCAATTAAGAGCTCTGCCCTTCGGTCTCACCACAGCCCCCAGGGTGTTCACCAAATGTATGGCAGTAGTTACCGTTCACCTCAGATGGTTAGGATTCCAGGTGTTTCCATATCTAGATGACTGGCTCCTCACTGCTTCCACCAGGCATCAACTTCTGCTAGCCAGAGACTATATTATCCAGACTTGCTCCAGGATAGGTATCACAATAAATTTCGAAAAATCTGCATTTTCGCCTTGTCAGTCTATCACCTTTATAGGTGCAAATTTAAATACAAAAGACATGTTGGCGAGCCTCCCACCAGACAGAATACAAGTGATTCGCCAACATGTGCAGGTCTTATTAGCATGCAGAAGAATTCAAGCCAGGTTCGTCCTCCAATCTCTAGGTCTCATGGCAGCAGCAATCGTACTCATTCCTCTAGCTCATCTTCACATGAGGATTCTCCAGTGGCTTCTTTTCACCCAATGGTCCTTCCAGCAGCTTCCTATGTCTCACATGATTATGATCACAGAAGCATGCAAAACGCACCTTGCATGGTGGATGGTCTCCACATCAGTGCCTCAGGGCAGACCTTTTGTCCCACCACCTCCAGTTGCTACAGTAACCATGGATGCCTCCCTGATCGGGTGGGGGGGGGGCATTATCAGGGCAGGACAAGTTCAAGGCATCTGGCAACCTCACGAGTACCATCTGCATATAAACATCTTGGAGATGAGGGCCGTGCTTCTAGCGTTGCAAGCTCTTCAGGATTCTCTTCCTACCGGGACCATTGCAGTTCAAACGGACAATATGTCAGTAGTATGGTACATCAACAAGCAGGGCGGAGCTAGGTCCTACCCCCTATGTCGAGAGGCACTCAGACTCTGGCAATGGGTGATCTCTTCCCAATGGTTTCTGATCACAACGCACATCCCTGAGAGGTCCAACGTCATAGCAGACAGGCTCAGCAGAGCAATTCTCATGCCTCACGAGTGGTCTCTGAATCAGGTAGCTGCAGACCAAATCTTCCGCAAATGGGGTCAACCTTGCTGCAACCTTTTTGCCACTCCCTTCAACAGCAAGTGCAGCAATTTCTTCTCTCTCCTTCCACTTCCCGGACATTCCCCCAGAGACGCTGTAGTCCACGATTGGCCTCAGGGACTTCTTTATCCATTCCCTGCGTTTCCCTTAATTCCCAAGCTAATACAGAAAGCTACCGCATTGGGTTGCAAAATGATCCTCATTGCTCCTTACTGGCCTCAACAGATATGGTTCCTGTTCCTGCATTATCATCTTCTCGAGCATCCTTGGACTCTGGACCTAGTTCCAGACCTCCTGATCCATCAATCGGGCGGGCTGCATCAATTTCTGCAATCTCTCCAGCTCACTGCTTGGTTGCTCCACTTCTGACATTAGCCAGGCTTCCTGATATCTCCCCCTCTGTGCGCGAAATTATCTTATTGTCGCACAAGTCTATGACTAGAAAAACTTACGCTAGTAAGTGGAAACGTTTTTCTTCCTGGGCAGAGGCCAAGACTATAGACCCTTTTTCAGCCCCTGTACTTCATATTTTGGAATTTCTTGCAGAACTTTTTCATGCTGGTTCCGCTTCTGCTACAATTAGAGTTCAGTTAGCTGCAATTTCAAATTTTCACATTGGCCTGTCGGAAAATAATATCATGTCTCATAAGCTATGCAAAGCCTTTCTCAAAGGGACCACTCTGCTCAGGCCCCCAGTGAGAGATCCTCCTCCTCTGTGGGATCGAAATTTGATTTTAGCTTCTCTAATTTTGCCCCCCTTCGAACCTGCAACATCCTGTTCCTTGAAGTTTTTATCTTGGAAAACCCTCTTTCTGGTAGCTATTACTTCAGCCAGAAGAGTTTTGGAACTTCAGGCTCTTTGTATCCGTCCTCCATACCTAGTGTTCCACAATGATAGGGTTACTCTCAGGACTAACCCTTCCTTCCCTCCTAAGGTTTCTTCAGAAAATAACTTAAATCAGTCCATAGACCTTCCTGTGTTTTTTCCCAACCACTCCAACAGGGCGGAATATAAATTGCATCAATTAGATGTTCATAGGCAACTACGCTTTTATTTGCACAGAACTAAGGACTTCAGAAAGTCGGATTAACTTTTTCTCTCTTATGCTCAGGGTAAACAAGGTCTTCCAGTCTCAAAAGTAACCTTATCTAGCTGGTTGTCTATGATTATCACATTTATCTATCAACTGAGGAATAAAGAGTTGCCTGTCAAACCAAAAGGTCATTCCACCAGAGCTTTAGCCACTTCTGTGGCCTTTCAGGCTAGGTTGCCCATGGAATCTATTTGTGTAGCTGCTACATGGGCCAACCCACATACTTTCATTTCACTTTATAAAGTGGATGTGGTCTCCAGGAGCAGAGCTGATTTTGGTTCCACGGTTCTGAAGAGTTTGTTCCGATGAGCCACCCAGGATTTTAGGTGCTAGGGACGCTGTCCCAACCAGCAAGAATGAAGGTGAGATAGACAACTTAACATAAAGAAGTTATGTACCTACCATAACGTTCCATGTTAGTTGCCTTCTTCTCGCCTTCTTTCTTGCGTCCCACCCTCCATCCCCCTATCCTAGTGGACCAAGAAGAGTTCTTTATGGTTTTCACTGGCTGAGTCTTCTCTGGCTGTTCCTCTCTGCCTAGTAGCCTCACTGGTAGGCTTTATATATTATAGGATAGGATTCTTTCCTTTTTATATTGACTTACCAAACGAGATCTGGGTATCTAGTGCCAGCCATCATGGGATAGGGGGTGGTCTCGAGCCAGTAAGCAGCTCTCAAGCTTTGAAGATGGCCGAGTCGGAGCCGAGGATCGGCTCCGAACCCAACCAGCAAGAAACAAGGCGAGAAGAAGACAACTAACATGGAACGTTATGGTAGGTACATAACTTCTTTTTCTGTTCTACAGGCCTGACAATTACTACACATAATATTTATTCCTGAATAGCAGTATAGCCTAGTCATCATACAGATGATTTGTGCTTGATCTGTATCCTACAGAGCCAAGTTTATTTCTCACAACATGCACTTGCATACCAGTGTCTCTATGCAAAGCACTTAACCAGAGTAAGGCTCTGGATTCACAGTACAAAACCACTTTTGATTCAGGTCAATAGATAGATAGATAGATAGATAGATAGATAGATAGATAGATAGATAGATAGATAGATAGATAGATAGACAGATAAACAGACAGAAAGATAGATAGATATTTAGATAGATAGATAGATAGATAGATAGATAGATAGATAGATAGATAGATAGATAGATAGATAGATAGATAGATAGAGATCACTAGAAAGAAACAGGCAATAAAGAAGACAGCAGTCTTCTTTAAGTCTGTCAATGAAATTAACTATTACCAGCAGCTTCTCCACATTTCATGATCCTTTCCCCCACATTTCCAACAAGCCCACTTGTCTCAAATATTCTTTAATGTATAATTAGTTTTACAGCTCACCATTATTTCCAAAAGCCTGTTCAACTTGTATATCACCCTGTTAATGACAGAATACTTACTAATATCCAGTCTAAGATTTGCTTTGCAAATTATGACCCTCTCCCCCAAACACTTGTTCCTTTCTTCATAAGTGTGTTCTTAAAGTTACTTTTTAATCCTTTATGGCTCCGATCATGTCATCTCCACCTCAGTTTATTTGTACTGAATACAACCAGAGAATAACCACCATCTCATCATTGCTTTCATCCTTTCATCACCCAAAATTTGTATTGCCCTAATAGTCTTTCTCTGCACCCCTCCTATCAATTCAATATCCCTGTCCTTAAATAACATCCAGAACTGTGCATAGTACTTTATGCACAGACT